>NC_089772.1:449460-554460 GCF_040412425.1 Macrobrachium rosenbergii | reverse complement strand
TGGTGAATTCTAGACTAGTCACAATGTTGGTAAGCCTGATGTAATGCATTAAGATTCGCATTTAACCTAATGAACTTTGGCTTCTGGGCCTATTTGTTAGTTAAAAACTAACTCAGATGTAATATGCATTATCAGTAGTATTCTAGTTATTATTTATTTGAATTGGGCCAAGAGACATCTAATTTTGCAGTTGGAGAAGGTAACAGGCTAATTGAAGAATTAAAACATGCACATAGGCTGTACTCTGAAAATATAAAAGGATAAGTAGGTTCTTCCAACAGTTTCTGCAAACCACCAACTTTTGCTTCATGGTTATTTCCAGAAGCTTCCAGCACGTTGTTCTGAGAATTTGTGGTCTCGGATCCAGTTAAAGTTGCGATGAGACAGTTTCCACGGAGCCCTTCTTAGGAATTAGGGGAGAAAGCAGATGAAACACACTGTGGCAGGTTGAGTGATAAAGTAATTTAACTAGCGTTGTTGCTGGTTGTAAGTCTAAGCAAGGATTAAGTGTTTTTCGTGATCAGAAGGTCGCGAACTATATCGTCATTCATCTGTTTTTTTGCTCAGAGCTTTATCTTTACTACGGCTCTTCTAGAAATACACGTCACAGCAAGGACACAGTGTTATTACAGAATATAGGAAGAACAACTACGAGAAAAGAATTAATATGTGCAAAACAAAAGGAATTGATTTAGGATCTTAGCAAACATAAAATATTAATGTGGATAAATGATAATAGAACCTTTAAGGGAATGAAGCAAGAAACGTAAGCTTAATTTTTGATAATAAATGTGTGTGAAAATTCTCACCTTCTCCCACCAACTAAGAGAGTGCAGTGACATTGCACATGAAAATGATAACTAAACTATTGAATACACAACTATGACGGCAAGAAACAAGAAGTCAATTATTGTTTGAGGTCTGCACACCACCTGCGCATTTTGTTCTTGCAAGCAGTGAAAGCAGCTCTTGTTCGGCGTGCTCCTGTATCAGATACGTAGTCTACCTGGTGAGGTAGTCCTGCATCAGGAACATAGGTTGTGAACTAGATGGTTCACTTTCTTCACCCTCTTGAGATGAATCTGCATTAAACTGGTTGTTAACATCTCTGAAATTGTGGGTCAGAGAAAGCTTCATAGGATACAAATACCATCGCCTCTTTTGAGTTTTACGCTTCTAACATTGTGGTCATGTCTGACTACAGGTTCTAAAATTCAACCCAATAACCAGTAAAGCTTAGTTTTATTGGTCATTTTTACAAGGGCTACATTCCCAGCCAGGGTGGATTAACCATTAAGCAAAATAAGCATGTGCTTAGGGCATTAAGGAAGGGGGCACCACAGAAAATTTCCATGGATATGTTACATAAGATTAATTTTGAAGATCTGATCAAAGACTTTGCAATTAAAAAAGGTAAGAGAAAACTTCAAATATAAAAAAAATGGAAGTATATAAAAATAAACATTATTTTCCATCTTACTGTAAGTTTTGGTTAATTTCAATAAATAAAATGTTATTTTATGGTTTATTATTTATAAGGGGGGCCACCAAATTATTTTAAATGCTTAGGGCTTCTAAGAGTTTTAATCCGGCTCTGTCCCCGGCACTGATTTTGTTTTCCTAGATATGTTGATGTAAGTCTTTACATTGTTCTCTTAGACTAAGGAGATAAGATTCATCCCATAATTCTCTAAAATGATCAAACATTTCATCTCTGGAGGATAATGTTGCATTTAAGGTTCCCTGGATGGGTGGGGTATTGATTCCATAAGTAACTATCATCTGGTTCTCTTAATAGCAAATGGGAATTGGCATTGTGTCTGAGAAGACAGTTGGCAGTAATAGCCTCTAGGTTGTTTTCAGGTAAGCGATAAGTCAAAGGCCTAGAATAATAGCTGATTGAATGTCGCCAGTGACTGTTAACAGCTTGAAATATGAGTCTGGATCTGCCAACTGTTTTATAAAGACAAATTTTGACAGTCCTAATAAGCCTCTCCCAGGTAGCACCTACCCAGCTAGAGTACAGGGGTATCTTGTTATGTTGAAAATTGTAATTTTGAAAATTTACTTTGAACTCGTCACTAATCAGAGCTTGTTCTAACACTTGACAGCCATTTTGCATTGACATGTCAGGGACTAACTCCACATGAACAGCCCTAATATTCAAACAGGTGAATATTAATAATCTTCATTGTTTTCTCCTTTGACCCACAGATTCCCAGTGAAATCAGTCCGTATTTGTTGAAAGGGTTTGATAAAGCTGACTCGATGGTTGGGTAGATTAGTCATTTTAGGATAGTGGAAGGCCAAACTGTTGAATATCTGGCGCATCATACAACAGCCTAGGATTCTTTTAATTACTTGGCACATGCGGGGGATCCCAAACCCTCTTGTACGAATTGCGTTTAAAGTTGTTTGAAGACTAAGGTGTTTGCATTTCTTGTGGTAGTATTCCACTTATCAACTCTGTCAATGTATGACTTAGCAAGTAGGATGGGGATTTATCATATCATAATCATATTTCAAGGTCTCACCAATTCTACCCTTGGAACGAATTATAACATTGTTATCTAAGAATGAATCCAAGTTGTTGACTAGGATGGGAACTTCACTAAGGATTTTGCCATCTGGATTCTAAAGATAGGCTAATTCAGAAGCTAAACAATTTCTTTGCATTTCTTTGGTACGGTATAACTTGGAATTATGATTAGGGTTAGCATCAGATTTCTTAAATTTATAGTAGGCCTCAAAAATGTAAGAGGTGACTCTAAAGAGTCTGTTGAGATCAGAGTACTTCTGAATGTCAATCAAGGGTTCACACTGAGGTCCTACACTGACACTGAAAGAAGTAGATACTTGAGGGGTTGAACAAGTTGCTTACAAGTATCTGAAAGACAGCGTAAGTTGTTTTCAGGCCAAGTATTTTGATGAGGTGAAATCCACACACGGCCATTTAACTTGACAGTAAGTTGTTTGATGAATTCAGAGTGAGTGAGAGACCCCTTGTTATGAGGTCTCAAGGATTCTCCTCACTTTCGACATACTTGAAGTTGATTGAGAAGCCATATTTCTCTCCTAGATTCCTCTTGAACACCGAAATGTCTTTGATGCGATTGTGTGTGAATATACTCTTCGCAGAAACTGAGTCTGCAAGAAGCCACTGTAAGACAATCTGAGAATCTGCTGCAACTGTAACATTTTGAAACTTGATTGAGGTGAATGAGTCCAGAACTATTGGGAGACATTTGGGAGCTAGATATATGTACTCCCATAGGTTCTACTGTTGGCAGTGTTTTTGCCTTTAAGGGGGCGACCCTAGATTTAGCAGACATTAACTGTGAGCCTCCATCATGAACATTGTAGACTGCAAAGCCATAACTAGATTTGGAAGTGTCACAAAGAATTTATTTGATTTTGATGAATGCAAGTCGGGGCAAGGGCAATGAGGACAATTGCAAGAGATCAGAACAGCGTTTTTGCCATTCCTTTTGTAACTTCTTTGGCATGGGTGTATCCCATGGCAGTTGTAAATCCCACAATTGTATTATGATTAATTGCCCTTCGGTTGTAGCAGGTAGGAGGAGACCCAAGGGGTCGAAAACTTGGATGTTTGAGACAGAATTGATCTTTTAGTATTAGCTGAAGGGTCTAGCACATTGTCACCTATTTGAATGGAATCACTTTCCAAGAAATATTTCCCAGGACCCTTTCATATTCACTGCCATGGGTGGTTAGATACCATCTTTTGCCATGGCTGATACAAGTTCTTGATTGTGGGAGTTTCATAATCTGAGACAGAAACCACCGTGTTGCATATGGTTGGTAGACTCTATAAACTTTCTTGAGGAAGTCAGGTGAGTTGTCAGTGACGATGAGATTGTCCACATAAAAGTTCTGTTTAAGTATTCCGGAAAATTCATCATTGCCAAACTGGTTTGCATGATGTTTGATGACATAGTTGAGAATGGATGGACTAGCATTGAATTTAAAAATTTTTTTGTACCTGTAGGCTACAAATTTGTCTCCTTCTTTCATAAAAAACAACATTTTTTCATCTTCTTTTGCTAACATGATCTGCAGGAATGCTTGTTTGATGTCATTTGATCTGAAGTAGAGGGACAATTTAAGTATGGTCGCCCATTAAGTTGATCCCAGCGCATGTGGCTTCATTGAGAGAAGGAGCGCTGTTGGTCTTCAAAGAGCATTTAAATACAAGCCTAATCTTATTGGTGGCATTGAGTTCATCTTTAATGACTGGCCTGTGAGGAATCCAAATATATTGGTTGAAGTCTTGAGGCTTAATGTTGATAATTTCAATGATTCCATCCTCAAGTTTGTTGTGGAAGACTTGTTGGTGTGCAGCCAATAATCCTTTTTGTTCCAGGTTATTAACTACTCAGTTCAGAACCGAAAAAGCAACTTTATGATTGGAGGGGACCTTGTCAGTAAGGTCATCCTTCCATGGAAGACTGACATAATATTTGTTGTCTTTGTAGATGATGCCTTGCCTAAATTCTTCAATCTTGGCAAGACCATATTGTGATGATGGCTCAGACTCCTCTTGATATCCCAAGGAGGCTAGGCTGAACATTTGTTCGAGGCCCTGTTCGACAGAGCCGTCGGGAAACGGTCTCTAATGAAGAAACATTTTCCACCTTAGTAACGATGTCCCGATATTCTAGGTCAGTATTTGTTGCAACTTGGTGTTCACTGATAGGAGTCACTTGGTTAGGGCAGAAGAAGTGCATCGCATTTCCATTGGTGTACTCCAAGCAGAACCTAGCATGCACTGAGTAATTGTGAAGGACAGGGATTAATTGCATTACTTCTACTCCAACTAAACCCTCACGGGGTATACTTTCACCATTTGAACACAGAGATGGTTCAACTAGAGAATAACCTTCGTTGATGATGTTGTCGATTGCCACAGCAAGCTAGAAACATGCAACTGAATGTCAGATTCAGGGTCAACCAACATAGCAATAGGATACTTTTTCTCATCTGGGATAGACACATTAGAAATTCACCAAACTGACGCTCAGTAGCACCCGAAAAGGTAGTGACACCATAGTGGGTAGAAGGCATGCTTATAGGCCTCCTAAGCTCCTCAGCAACAGACATGGATAGGTAATTTCTCTAGCTTCACGTATCTAGAAGGACCTAACAGTACAAGAGGTGTTAACACCATGAAATTTTATAGACAACACTGGAAGCAAAAAAGATTGGCAACAAGTCTTGGTGTGTTGAACATTTCTACACAGATTTGTGGGTGCCCCACCATTACTGTTGTTAGGCATAGTGCAGAAATGTGAGCGTATGATTTGCAGTACATTGAAAACAGTTTATTGCCCCCTACCCGGACAATTGGTTGAATCATGTTTGTACTAGTGCACAATATGCATAAACCAGGTGAAGAGCACCGCCTTTCACAGTCAACTGATTTCTCAAATTTGGTGCATTTGACTGTGCTGTGTCCAACACCACTACAAAATTTGCAGTGTTTGATATTAGCACTATTAACAGTACTATTTACATTGTAATTTATACAGCTGCCACCCTTGGGAACAGTTTTAGGTTGAGCAGTGTGGGTGAAATTTTCTGGTGTTGATTGGGATTTCATTTTAGTGGAATTTGAATTTTTCTGGAACTTGTTTATATTTCGATATACTACTTTGTCCTTCACAGAACTGGCTTTCTTTTGAACATTAGCATTCCTTTTCGGATTTGACGTTTGACTTAATGTCTGAATAGTGTCTCTATACTGATCAAACAGATCTACAATAGACGGGTAGCTGTTGTTTACTTTATGAATTAACTCCCTTGCAATTGAAGGGGGTAATTTAGCAAAAATTATGTGACATAGTAACTTACTGTACAACTTGAAGAGTCAACATCTAACAGGTCTACAATATACTGTTTCATCTCATGCGCAATGGCTCTAGGCTCATTAATGTAAGTGTGAACACTCAGATGAGACACCAAATTTTGGCGTGAGTTCAGTTAGTTGTTTGAAACTTTCATCTATAATATAAGGAATGTCTAAAAATAACATTTTTATAAAAGGATTTTGACAAAGGAAAAATCTATTTCTGGAGAGGGGCCCATGTCACCCGGTGAAAAAGTCCATTCAGCACTTATTTCTAGGTAATTCCGTTGCTAGATACCAGAGAAAGCTAAATGAAATGCTGGAGTTACTACCCCCAGAGCGAGCTCCGCTAGATGGAGTCGTGTATGGAAAAGGGTGAACTACAAAACACGGAACCTTATCCTATAGAGATTCCCAATGTCAAAAGTCCCAAAAGAGAGGTGCCGATACAAGCCCATGCACTACTCGCGGACTGTATACAAGGCAACACTAGCTGCATTCCATGTTAGCACCCACCCCACTAGAATGAAGTTTACCATGGGAGGGAGAGAATGAAAAACAGGGTGGGTCACCGGGTGACACAGGCCCCTCTCCAGAAATAGATTTTTCCTTTGTCAAAATCCTTTTTCTGGATCGGGTCCTGTGTCAGCCGGTGAAATAATAACAGAGAAATAAACATCATTCTTATGCTATTAAAGACCTAAATAGAGACGTTGAAAACTAGGAGAATTCTACCCTGAACATTAGTAAGGTCCTCTAAATTCATGTAATGAAAATAATGTAAGTGGTCACCGTCTAAGATCATGAGCTTAGAATAGAACCTGAATAGGCTTGTATTAATAAAATACTTCCTGCCTAATAGCAGACCCAATGACAGTACCCCCTTTTTTTAAAAGAGAGGATCTGACAAAATTGCGAGGTCTTGTCTAAAAAAGCCTGTAAGGAGAAAACTGGGCACAGAAACAGACCTTGTAAAGGGGAGTACTTTCCAAGGTGACCACCAAAAATGAGGACCTTCAATTGTAGATAGAAAGTTAGGGTGAGGAATTCAAACACTACCTGATGATGGGAAACCAAAATGATTGGTTCCGCCAGACAGGGCAGACAGTACAGGAAAACTAACACTAGAAGCTAAGCTGATTAAAAATTTGGGGCTTCCCCAACAAGGAAAGGTGAGAACAAGATGATTGTTGGTTACCGAAGCTAACTCCGATACATTACTCAAAGACCAGGAAACCGAATGTGGACGGAGTACTGTTCTTAGACGAACACAGACCTTAGGGATGAAAGTTAAGAGGCTGTGAGTCTGGTTCCAACAAAACACTTTCCTCGAGGCCAATGCGGCCGCATCATTACTGTAGCTTCGAAAACTATGTGAAGAGTGCTAGTTACTTAACTGCAGAACCATACTGCAGTAGAGTAGGATCCCTTAACTGATTTCAGGAAAACAGTAATAACAGGACCAATATCAGTTTCCTCCTAAACTGTAAGATTCACAAAGACCACAAAGCCAGGACATCAGAGCTTGAGGGGGCTGACGCAGGCTGAGTTTATACCAGACGTGACAGCTTGATAGTTTGTGGCTGAATTGGGTTGCAAACAGACCTACTTCCAGGTCCAGGAAAAGGTCACAAGACTACCTGAATGACGCTCCGTCTAAGGACTATTCCGACACCAGGGGGGAGGCCCTGGATAGGGAAAAAGTAGTGACCTTTTGGACCCCTACGAGAAGAGTGGTAGACAGAGGCACTTGTGTCTGTTGGTTATGGAGAAGAATGAACCATAACCTGAATGAAGCAACTCGAGTCCAAAACCACTTGTTTACGCAGCGCACTATTGCTGTTTTGTTCAGAACCAGCCTAAAAGGAAACCTCTTGGGGGGAAGAAGTTTCCCAAGGACAGGAAGACTGTCACTGCCCTCCAAAGCGTTGATATGGAACTGCCGGAACGTGACCGACTAAGTTCCATGTACTTCATTGGGCCAAAATATCCACCTCACCCGCCCAGAGAGGTGACGGTGTGGGAATACTGAGGCCGGAGGGGAAAGCTGGAGAGGAACTGACTTTGGTAAGCACTTGATAGTTGTGCAAGGCCGGAGGCCACTATTCAAACAGAAGGAATCGGGAGACACGTCCCTGACTCCGCCATACCCCGGTCATAAACTCCAGCTTTGACTTCAGAAGGAGAACCGTCACTGAAGCAAACTGGAGAGAACCCAAGACCTTTTCTTGGGCACGGAGAGGTATGCTTGAGTTGATGAAATGATAGGTCGCCCTTGCTATCTCTTTCCGCTTCCACTGGATTCACAACTACGGAAGGCTACCCTCCAGAATCAGGTGGGATTCCTTCCTGGTTACTTAGAAGCCCAAAGACTCTAGAAAACCGATTATAATGACCGGCACCCTCAGGCAATTCCCGACGCTGGGTGCCCAAATGAGCCAGGCAACTAGATATGCAGCTAGCATAGCCTTCTAATACCGGAGCTGTTGAACTACGGTATTGTTCAAACTGGCAAAGACTCTGGAGCTGCATTGAGGAGGGCATGAACCTGAAGGGGTACGCCTGCTCCCCGAGTCTGAATCCCAAGGAGGGATAGGACCTTTCTGCAACCAAGATGTGAAAGGAGGCGTCGGAAAGGTCTATAGAGGTGGTTACGGCTCCACGGAGCAGTAGGATCCGAACCCACAAGACTGTAAGCAACCGAGACTTGCCGCATTAAATAAGGAAAATAAACGGGACACGCCTGGGAAAAATTTTCCAGTGGAAGGGAACTTCCTTGGCAGACTGAAAAAGCCTGACAGGCTATTCACAAAGACCCCAGAACTCTGGCCGGAGGCTGATTGAACCTGATTGGGGAGGGGACAACAGTCCAGCTCCACCCGGGGCCTTGATAACTATACTCTGGGCCCAGGGACTGAAGTTCCAGGTTTGAAAATGGTACAGCCTCCCACCCATATGAGAAATACTACAGGGGAGGAGGCTTGATTGCCTCCCCTGAAGCGTATGCCTTCCCAATTTCTCGGAGAGGAGTAGGATGCTTCCCTGCTCCTATGATAACCCCAGGGTCAGAGCCTCTGGCCAAATGTCTAGTGAAGATTCTTTCCTTAGGTTTTCGTATGAAGCAAAGAAAACTCCGGCGGAGGCACGTGGGGAGGCAGAGACACACAGGGGTGTTACAAGGGGCTGATGTGTTGGCTGAACCCGCACACATCGAGGTGGAGGCTGGGAGTGAGCTGACGGCTGTCTAGGGGCAGAGACCTGAAGAGCCTGCACCACCGCCTGAGCAGGGGGCTCTTGAACTACATGAACTTCTTGCCGGACCTGGGACAGGGCCCGGCAAGATCAGACTGTTTCTGCTCGTAAGGTAGACACCCACGAGAACGGAGGCTCTGAGTAACATTAGTAGCCCCAGACAGGCCGTAACAACGCCCACCTGGGGAAAAGATTAATTCTCCAGGTGAAACTGTTCATAAGATTTTTCGGCTCAAGGCGGAACAGGCAAGCCTGACTTACACCCTGTTTCAGCTTCCAAAATTGACTCGGAAGCTTAGGGAGCTATACGCTGAATAAATTAGAAGCGTAGTCCGGGGTTAGAAGATTCACTGTGAACGTATCTGTGATATCTGTCTCCCGGAAATACCTCAGCGATATATTTTCAAAACAAGCCTGTTGATAAGAGGGCTACATTCGGAGCACAAGAGGTAGGAAACAGGCCTCTCAAAGAGAGCACGGTAAGACCCCACAGCTGGCGTGAACTTGGAATTCTCCGCCTGCCACTCCGTTAGAGTTCTCAACTCAAATAATTCATAATAAAACAAAAATTGTCTATAAGGTACATGTAGGAGGATAGGCAGGCCCAACACGACATGAACGTGAAGGGACATGACCGACCTCCAGTCAAATGAAAGTACCCCAAAATTAACAAAATTCAAAAGCATCCAAGCACAAGGTCAAAAATTAAATGTACCAATGAAAATCATGTTCCCATACGCTTAGAGAAGTGAGTCTAAAACAAGGCAAAATAAAGCCAAAATAAGAAGCGAATAGGCCCGAGGGGGAACCACGTAGCCTAAACAGCAAGACAGCACTTGACCAGGAAGGGAACACAAAATTCACAAAATAAACAAAATAAAAACAAAGTAAAAACCCTATTAGTACCAATGAAAATAAGATCCCCAAAGGCTAAGAGAAGTGAGTGACAAAAATAAAGCATAATGAGGCCATGATAATAAGCGAATGGGCTCGAGGGGGAAGCTCGTAGCCTAAACGCTCAACAGCACTTCTCGTAATGAAGCCACGATAAAAAGCGAATGGGCCCGAGGGGGTAGCTCGTAGCCTAACGCTAAACATCACTCTCGTAATGAAGCCATGATAAAAGGCGAATGGGCCCGAGGGGGTAGCTCGTAGCCTAAACGTTAAATATCACTCTTGTAATGAAGCCATGATAAAAAGCGAATGGGCCCGAGGGGGTAGCTCGTAGCCTAAACGCTAAACAGCACTTCTCGTAGTAAAGGGGAACAGAACAAACATAAAATTAATCAAACCCACTAAGTTAGGGATCATTAAATGGTAAAATATCCCAAATAAAAAGGGATACAAATAAATAACACAAAACAAACATGCCGACCCAAGACCAAGGGAGGTCAAGAGACGCCGTGAGAGGAGATCGAGACGGGCATTATAAATCCCTTTAATTATTAAACTAAAGGAAAATAAGGAGCCTCAATCGCCTCAAAAACAATAAAACACTGGTTTTGTTCATGCGACTTACCTGTCAGATATATATATAGCTGTATTCTCGAAGTCCGACAAATTCCAAAACTCGTGGCACACGCAGTGGGGCCAGGTGGTTAGTACCCATTCCCGCCGCTGGGAGGCGGGTATCAGGAACCATTCCATTTTCTATTCAGATTTTTTTCTCTGTCGTTTGGTACTGTCAACAACTGTTTTCAGTACCTCCGTCTTTGGATTTCGTAAACTCGTTATTTTCCACTTAAGTATTCTATTTGACTTTTGGTTTTGTCTTTGGATTGTGGATTGGCATACGCTTTTTGTGGAATTTGCTTTTGATTGCTCTTTGGATGATGTCTGGATCTAGTTATGCTAGCTTCAGAGTATGTTGTGTGAATGAGTTTAAGGTGAGGCTACCGAAAGTTTCGGTAGACCCTCACTTTATATGCATGAGGTGTAGGGGGCAGGTTTGCTTGATAATGATCGCTTACTTTGCCTCCCACCCTGCTAATTTATTAGTTCAGGATTTCATTCTCGCATTAATAGTGCTCCTTTTTGCATCTGGAAGATGGCTAACAAAATATTATCTATTGCGGAGGTGCATAGATTGAGCGAGTCAAGCGATAATAAAGAAGAAACAATAGTAACGCTGGGTCAATCAAAGTGCACGTCGTGAAAACGGACTCGTAAGGCGGACGCTGAAGAGGATATGTCCAATAAAGTTATCGTAACTATGTTGTTACAACAAAATCAAACACTTACGGAGTTATTAAAGGAAATGTAAGGTTTGTTTTTGGAGATAGTCTACCGAGAGCAGCGGGACTAGAGTGACGTCACGTAGGCAATGGCTGCCTCCTAGTAAAAAGTAAACAAATGCTTTCGCGAGTTCAAAGTAGCACGGTAAACGTTAAAGATGCCATAATTTACTCAGGTCGGTATCAAACATTAGTTTTAGTCAGGGTGAGGAGATAACCTACCATAATTTTAGTTAAAACGACGAGAATAGGTTTTATCTCGCCGAGACTGATTTAAATCTACCGGCCTAACGTGGCGAGCCTAATTCTAGTACTCGTAGGCTAAGCGGAGTTGAGACTTCCCAAGTAGGTAGCCTATTTCACAATATATTGACTGGGGCCTTTCTGTCAAGCATGCTTCGTCTCCCAGTCGTGCTCACCGCCGCTGGATCGCCATCGTGACGCTCTGCTGCAGCGTGACGCCCGCAAGCAGCTATCCTGGACGCTTCTGTAGCTGCTCGTCAGGGCGCTCCTCTCGCTGCCGTGCAGGACGCTCGGCTGGACCGCCATCGTGACGCTCAAGCAGCTATCCTGGACGCTTCTGTAGCTGCTCGTCAGGGCGCTCCTCTCGCTGCCCGTGCAGGGCGCCGACTGGACCACCAGCGTGGCGCTCCGCAAGCAGCTATCCTGGACTCTTCTGTAGCTGCTCGTCCAGGACGCTTCTCTCGCTGCCGTGCAGGACGCTCGGCTGGACCGCCATCGTGACGCTCCGCAAGCAGCTATCCTGGACGCTTCTGTAGCTGCTCATCAGGACGCTCCTCTCGCTGCCGTGCAGGACGCTCGGATGGACTCTCGGGAGGACGCCTCTTTGGTTGCTTGAAGTGACGCTTCAGAACAATCAAAGACTGCGGGGAAGCGTAGATCCCATCTGCGTGTTGGACCGCAAGGCCTTCGTTTCTCCCATTGAAGAGGGAGAAGTCTCTTGTGAGTCGTAGCCTGCAGTCCTTGAGCAGCCTCCCCCTTCCTCGTCACGGACTACCAGGTGTTAGCAGGCTTTTCTTAAGGACTTGTTTGACGACAAGTTTCAAACCCTCGGCCCCTCTCTCTCCTCCTTCGCAGTTTGCTTCGTCCCAAGACGAGGAGAGCGCGGGGGTTTGTCAAGATGACTTCGTCTCTGGCGACGAAGAAGGCCTTCAAGAAGGTTAACACCTGGATGGAGGAAAGGAAGACCCAAGGCAAGACTTCTTTTGCCCTGCCTCCGTCCAAGCTGAGCGGCAAGGCAGGTATGTGGTAAGAGACCGGGGAGGACGTCGGCTCAAGAGTTCCTTCGTCGTCCCAGGGAGACTTCGCTAGCTTGGTCGACGCGCCTAGAAGGTCCCTCCTGTCGGCTGCCAAAGTGTCCTGGACTATGTCGGAGACGGATCACCATTTGAAAGGACTGTTTCGAACCATGGAGGTCTTCATTTTCCTGGACTGGTGTTTGGGGGCTCTAGACGTCAGGATTAGGAGTCCCGACTCGATCTGCCTGGGGGAGCTGTCCAGCGTGTTGAACTGCATGGACACGGCAGTCAGGGATGGCTCGGAGGAACTGGCTTCCCTCTTTTGTACGGGCCTCTTGAAGAAGAGGGCCTTGTACTGTAACTTTACAGCCTATGGCCCTACCAGCCAACGGCCATACCACGTTGAAAGCACCGCTTCTCGTGCGATCAGCGAACTTAAGCAACGTTGGGTCTGGTCAGTACTTGGATGGGTGACCGCCTGGGAACACCAGATGCCTTTGGCGTCATACTTTTGCAAAGTCAGTTTCTCCGTCGCAGAGGGCTTTGCTGTTCTCCCCGTTTTGAGCCATCTCTTCCCAGTCCTTGTTCAAGGATCTCTCCTCCAGCTTGAAGGAGAAGGCCACTCAAGACCTCTTGGCCCACTCGTCAAGACGCCCGGCAGTCCCTTTGACGTCGTTGTCGGGTCAGACCTCCAGGAAGCAGAAGCCCTTTCGTGGAGGAGCTTCTTCCTCGAGATCTTCTCCCCGAGGTAGAGGTCTTTTCAGAGGCGGAGCCCCGCCTAAACCTTGGGGCTGGAAGTGACTTGCAGCGCCTCCAGACACCTGTAGGAGCCAGGCTTCTTTCGTTTAAAGAGCCTGGAAAGCAAGAGGGGCAGACTCCTGGTCCCTTGAAGTTATCGAGAGGATACAAGATCCCCTTTCTCGACTCACCACTTCTGTGCACGTCGCCCAGGGATCTGTCGTCCTCATTCCATCAAGAGAAGCAACAGATCCTTTTCGAGCTATTAGAGCAAATGCTCGAGAAAGAGCTGTGGAGCAAGTCCTGGAGCTGGACTCCCCAGGATTCTACAACCGACTGTTCCTAGTTCCGAAGCAGTCGGGAGGATTGAGACCAGTCCTAGATGTCAGTAGACTGAACCGCTTCATGGTGAAGGAGAAGTTCACGATGGAGACGTCCCAGTCTGTTTTAGGAGCATTAAGACCAGGAGATTCGATGGTCGCTCTGGACTTACAGGACGCTTACTTTCACGTTCCCATACATCCCCAGTCGAGGAAGTATTTGAGGTTTGTACTAGGGGGACGAGTGTTTCAATGCAGAGCTCTTTGCTTCGGGCTAAGCACAGCTCCCATGATCTTCACGGTTATCATGAGAAATGTGGCGAGATGGCTTCACTTGGCGGGTATTCGTATCTCGCTTTTACCTGGCCGATTGGCTCATCCGAGCCTCTTCACAGTCAAGGTGTCTGGAGGACCTGAATGCGAATTTAGAGTTGACAAAGTCCCTAGGACTTCTACTGAACGAAGAAAAGTCCCATCTGATCCCGACGCAGTCCATCGTCTATCTGGGGATTCAGATGGATTCAGTGGCTTTTCAAGCTTTTCCATCCCAGGAACGTCAGTAGCAATGCTTAGAAAAGTCTCATCCTTCCTAGGAAGGAAATATGCTGGTGAGGGAATGGATGAGTTTGCTGGGTACCATTTTCCTCTCTGGAGAAGTTTGTTTCCTGGGAAGACTTCATCTCAGGCCGCTCCAGTTTTCCTGGCGGAATACTGAATAGACAAGGAGAATCTAGAGGAGACCCTGAAGATCTCTCCCGTTTTCAAGATTCACCTGAGGTAGTGGCTCGACCCCTCAAGGTTGGCAGAAGGGGTTTTCTCTACGCCTTCAGAGCCCCGACCTGGTGTTGTTTTCCTACGCTCCCAGGGAGGGATGGGGAGCAACACTAGGAGGGGAGAAAGTGTCAGGCACCTGGAGAGGGGAACAGGTGTCCTGGCACATCAATCTCAAGGAATTAGGGGTGATCCTGCTGGCCCTTCAATCCTTCGAGAGCCATGTGTCAGGCCGAGTTGTACAAGTAAATTCAGACAACTCCACAGCCCTGGCATACCTCAAGAAACAGGGAGGAACTCGTTCCCGGTCCCTGTTCGCCTTGGCGAAGAAATCCTGCTTTGGGCCCATTTATTGGGATCACGATCCTTGCGAGGTTTGTTGCAGGAGTGGAGAATATCCGCGCGGACCTTCTCGGTCGACAGCGTCAGCTTCTACCGACCGAGTGGACCCTTCACGAGGAAGTATGTCAGGAGCTGTGGAGGTTATGGGGACTTCCCTTGGTAGATCTGCTCAGGCAGCCCCATTTCGAAAGGTACCTCAAAACTTCCCCGCTCTGAGTCTAACTGCATTCAGACTATCAGCCTGACAACAAGGATCTTCACGATCTCTTGAGATCCTTTGAGACTGTCAAGGTATCTCATTCCAGGACGCCTCCCTGGAACCTGGATGTCGTCCTAAATTTTTATGTCAAATACCTTCGAGCCTCTTTCTTGGCGTCTCAAGAATGTGACAAGGAAGGTTATTTTCCTAACTGCTCTGGCTACAAACGAAGAGAGTTAGTGAACTTCAGGCTATCAATAATCATGTAGGTTTTAGAGGCCATAATGCAGTATGTTCTCTAAGCCCTATGTTCTTGCTAAAACGAGAACCCGTCTACCCCTTGGCCCAGGACCTTCGAGATTAAGGGTATGACGGAAATTCTCGGACAAGAACCAGAAAGAGTCATGTGTCCTGTCAGGGCTCTCAAATTTTATTTGCAGAAGACTCAGGAAAGTCGAGGTCCTTCGGACAGTCTGTGGTGCTCTGTCAAGAGGCCGGATTTGCCTCTTTCTAAGAATGCACTGGCGTTCTTTTTTAGAAGCACCATTTTAGACCAACTTTCCGACGTTCAAGACAGTGACTTGAGTCTTTTGAAGTTAAGGCTCACGAAGTTAGAGCCATTGCAACCTCGGTGGCTTTCCAGAAGAACATGTCCCTTAGCGATCTTCTGGGTACCACCTTCTGGCTAACTCCAATTCGGTGTTCGCTTCACATTACTTGCGAGACGTGAAGACGACATACGAAGACTGCTATTTCGCTAGGACCATACGTTCGCCTCCAGATCGGCCCCATAACACTTCTAGGCCTGGACCTCTGTCGGACTCCCAGGACCAGGGAGAGGGCAAGTCGAAAGCCACAGGAGGGTTACGGGGCTTCCCACCGATCTGGCGTCCCTTCGGCAGGACCTGTTGTCGCTTCTGCAGACACAGTGTTGCGGGCAGAGAGCGATACTCATCCTATCCTTTAGAGGTTAGGAAGTATATTTTAATCTTGATTTTGTTTCTTTACATCAGATCGGTCCCATAACGCTTCTAGGCCTGGACCTCTGTCAGACTCCCACGACCAGGAGAGGGCATGTCGAAAGCCGCAAGAGGGTTACGGGGCTTCCCCGATCTGGCGTCCTTCGGCAGGACCTGTTTGACGCTCTAGGTCAGGTGGTTGGTCGTTGCTTCTTTGCCCTCACAGTATGGCCTTATGATCTAGTCCCATTGTGGTCACGCCCCCGTGGACAGATCATCTAGAACTCACCAGCTATATAGGTCACTACCTTGCTGGAGACTCTAGTAAAGCAGAAGCAGGCTTGGGTGACAGTAATCACGAAGTCAGCTATGCTAACATAGGCCTGGACCTCTGTCGGACTCCCAGGACCAGGGAGAGGGCATGTCGAAAGCTGTAAGTTGGTTACGGGGCTTCCCACCGATCTGGCGTCCCTTCGGCAGGTCCTGTTGATGCTCTCGGTCAGGTGGTTGGTCGTTGCTCCTTTTGCTCTCACAGTATGGTCTTATGATCTAGTCCCATTGTGGTCACGCCCCCGTGGACAGATCATCTAGAACTCACCGGCTATATAGGTCACTACCTTGCTGGAGACTGTAGTAAAACAGAAGCAGGCTTGGGTGACAGTAATCATAAAGTCAGCTATGCTAACAAGTAGGGAACCAAGGCGTCAATCGCCTACATATATTTGTTTCCTAAATCCTATTCTGTCTCTTCCCACCTCCAATGGTGGGATTCAGCTATATATATATCTGACAGGTAAGTCGCATGAACAAAATGATATTTTAATGATAAAATAAAGTTTGTTCATATTACCTGGCAGATATATATAATCATAGTGCCCACCTCCTCCCCTCAGGAGACAGTGGCACTAGAAAATGGGAATGGTTCCTGATACCCGCCTCCCAGCGGCGGGAATGGGTACTAACCACCTGGCCCCACTGCGTGTGCCGCGAGTTTTTGGAATTCTGTCGGACTTCGGAGAATACAGCTATATATATATCTGCCAGGTAAGTATGAACAAACTTTATTTTATCATTAAAATATCATACTCAAGTTTTTGAAGAAGAACCTTGCGAGGATGCCATAAAAATCCAAAATAGAGCACAAAATAAGGATCACAAACGAAATTACGTGTGAACAAAAACGCGTGCTGAAATGGAATGCGGCTAGTGTTGCCTTGTATACAGTCCTTGAGTAGTGCATGGGCTTGTATCGGCACCTCTCTCTTTGGGACTTTGACATTGGGAATCTCTATAGGCTAAGGTTCCGTGTTTTTGTAGTTCACCCTTTTCCATACACGACTCCATCTAGTGGAGCTCGCTCTGGGGGTAAGGTTCCAGCATTTCATTTAGCTTTCTCTGGTATCTAGCAACGGAATTACCTAGAAATAAGTGCTGAATGGACTTTTTCACCGGCTGACACGGGACCCCGATCCAGAAATAAGGTTTTATATATACTTACCAAGTAATACATTGTTAAAAATTTTGAAATTCACGGGTCATGCTACTTTGTTTGGCTAGGTGACTAACCCACCCATTTTTGGGGTAAGAGAGGAACAACTAGCAAAAGTATTCAATTTTTTTGTGCCATAATGTTCATGTGAGGGGAGGAGGGAGGGCTCCAATCATGTAATTACTTGGTAAGTATATATAGAACTTTATTTTATCATAAAAATGTCATTTTTATATAAGTAACTTACCAAGTAATCACATTGCTGATTCCCACAGTGACAGGAGGTGGGATGCATGAACAAATCTGCCCCAAAACATTAATAATGGTAATGAATTTGAGAGAAGAAAGGATTGCTAGCATTAAAAAATGCCTGTTGTTTCCTTACTTGATAAGGTAGCTGCTGCAGGAAGATACTGCCTCTGTTGGCGCTCTCCTTATCGTATAGTGGAGCTGCGGTATAGCCGAGGCTCTTACCATATTAATGGGTACCTTGTGGCAAGGATGATTCCAATTGCTGACAAAGGTAATAATGTTCCCCCTGCCCAGGCCACAGTACAGAAAAAACAGCAATGAAATAAACGTCATCTAATACCATAAAAGTTAAAAACCATTGCCCAACTACGAAGGACTGGAGGGGACTTCGGTACACTGCACCCCCAGGCTCCCTTAAAAACTCAACCACCACAAATCAAGGCTAAGAAAGGAAAGAAGGATTGCTTCCTATGCTTCTTCCCCCAGCACCATGCCAGTCACCGAAAACGGACCCAAAGTACTGCAATTATTGTAAACTGTTTCAATTTTGTTCAAATAATGAGTTACAATGACCAACTTACATTTCCAAAAAGTCACTTGCAATATCGAGGAGAGAGAGAGACTCACTTTACACAATGGAAAAAGCTCATCTTCAATAGAAGAATGGGCTTCTGAGATGAGGTCTCTAAGGAAGAATGCCAGGGCATTCTTTGAAAGTGGTCAAGAAGGATTCTTAACAGAACACCATAAGGCGTTTGAAGAACCACGAATCTTCTTTGTTCTGCGAAGATAAATGTAAGAGCTCTCACAGGGCACAATACTCTCTCTTCCTCATTTGGGCCTACAATCTCAGACAAGCTTTTAATTTCAAAGGAACGAGGCTATGGATTGGAACTGGACTCGTTCTTGGCTAGAAATCCTAAAGAGAGGGAACAGACAGCCTTCTCTTGGGAGAAACCCACTCTTTTGTCTATTGCATGGACCTCACTGATTCATTTTGTGGTCGCTAAAGTGACTAGAAAGAGGGTCTTTCTAGTTAGATCTCTCAGGGAAATCGAATGCATAGGCTCAAATTGGGGACCAGACAACCATTTAAGGACCATGTCCAGGTTCCATGGCACTACTGCTACCTCTTTCTGTCTTGTAGTGTCAAACAATCTAATTAGATCAGATAAATCCTGATTAGAGGAAAGGTCCACTCCCCTGTGCTTAAAGACAGAGTTTAACATGGCCCTATAACCCTTGGTCGTCAAGGATGACAGGTTTCTGTCAGTGTTAAGATATAGTAGAAAATCTGCTGTTTCGGCTATAAATGTCTGAGAAGACGACACTCTGTGCTTCCTGCACCATTCTCTGAAAATTGTCCACTTAGCCTGATATACTCTACCAGAGGACTGTCGCCTGCATTTGGTAATAGCTTGCGAAGCCGATCTTGAAACCCCCTTCTTTCTAAGAAGTTTTCTGACAGTCTGTATCCTGTCAGGGCCAGAGTAGACAATCCCTGATGAAAATGCCAGAAGTGGGGTTGTTTTAGCAGATGAGGTTTTTGAGGTAGCAACCTCAGAAAGTCTGCAAGGAGGTCGAGAAGATCAGGGGAACCATTCCCTCATTGGCCAAAAGGGGGCCACTAAGATCATTGACAGATTTTGGTGAGTTTGGAATTTGTTGATCACCTGCCTTATCATGCTGAAGGGGGGCAATGCATAAAGGTGACTGTCTGACCAGTCCTGAAGCATGGCATCAGTTGCCCATGCTAAAGGATCTGGAACTAGTGAGCAAAACAGAGGGAGACAATGGTTTCTGGAAGTCGCGAACAGGTCTGTGAACGGGGTTCCCCACAACTTCCAAAGATCCGAGCAGACATGAGGATCCAGTGTCCACACTTGTCTTCGGTGACTTAGCTCGTCCGCCAGAACGTTGAGCTTCCCCTGAATGAAGCCAGTAAGAAACTTGACTTGAAATTGCTCTGCCCAAAGCAGAAGATCCCTTGCTGTCTTGTAAAGGGAGAAAGAGTGTGTTCCCCCTTGTTTGTTGATGTGCGCCAGGGCAGTCGTACTGTCAGAGTGCACTGTGATTGTCTTGTTTTACACTTCTTTGAAAATTGTAACCCCAGATGAACTGCCTTCAACTCCTTGACATTTATGTGCCAATTTCTTTGTTCTGGAGACCAGTTCCCTGAAATTTCCTTGTCTCCCAACAGAGCTCCCCAACCTAGGTTTGACGCATCTGAGATAAGGTCTAGGTTGGGGTTCAATGGAAGGAGAGATTTCCCTTGCGACAACCTTCCTTCTTAGCTCCACCAACGCAGATCCTCTTTTATCTCTGGAGTTACTTGGAACACAAAAGAGCCTGGGTATTTTTTCCAGTGCCAACTGATTCTTAAGAAGAACTGGAGTGGTCTCATATGAAGTCTGCGCCCAGGAGTATGAATTGTTCTATGGACGATAATGTCCAGAGAAGACTCATCCATTCTTTGGCGGGGCATTGGTCCAGAAGAAGAAATCTGTGCACTATCTTGAGGCAAGACTGTATTCTCTTCGGTGAGGGAAAAACCTGAAAACTCTGAGAATCTATTATCATCCCGAAATAAAGAATCTGTTGTGACGGAATCAACTGAGACTTCTGAACGTTGATCATCAATCTCAGATCCTGGGCTAAGAGAAGAGTCTTTTGAAGGTCCTCTGAACATTTCTCTTTCGATTGGGCCTGAAGTAGCCAATCGTCCAAGTAAAGGGAGATTTTGATTCACTTCAGATGGAGCCATTTTGCTAAGGGAGCGAGCATTCTGGTAAACACTTGAGGCGCCATCAATAACCCGAAACATAGAGCGCGAAACTGAACACTTTGTTCCCAAACACAAACCTCAGGAACGATTCCCAATGTACTGGGATGTGGAAGTACGCATCCTTCATGTCTATAGATGTCATCCAGTCGCCCTGGCGAATGGATGACATGACGGTTCGATTTGTCTCCATCTTGAACTTTGTCTTCTGAACAAAGACATTCAATGCACTGACGTCCAGGATGGGCCTCCAGCCCCCTGAAGCTTTGGGCACCACAAAAGGACAATTATAGAACCCTGGGGAGCCCATATTCTCTACTAATTCCATCGCCCCCTTCTTGAGAAGGGATGACACTACTTCCGAGAGGGCCAAAGACTTTTTCGAGCCTTTGGAGTAAGCTGACAATGTTACTGTAGAGCTGCTTAAAGGTGACTTTTCTTTGAAGGGGATAGAATAGCCTCCCCTCAGAACGTTGACAATCCAGGGCTCTGCCCTCCCCCCTCTCTCCACTTCTCCCAGAAGAGAAGGAGCCTGGCTCCTACAGAAGTTCGGAGGACGAAATTCTCACTTGCAAAAAGCAGAACGGGATGAGGATCCTTTAATGGCTCTGGAGATGAATCTGCTGGACGAACAGGATCTAGACAGGGATCTTTGTCTGCTGCCACAAAAGGGCCAAGTCTGCAGTGGGCAGACTGTCCTGTAGGTATGAGCAGGCACCTCCTTAGGATGCCTAGAGGATTGGGCAAGAAGATCTTGCGTATTCATCTTCTGAAGCTCCGAAGAAATCTCCAGAACTGTAGCCTGCAGGAACAGGTGATGATAATCCAGCAGGGAGAACAGAAGGGCCGACTTCTGGGAGGGAGTCACTCCCTTAGAGGTGTAGGAACACGACAATTCTCTCTTCTTTAGAACTCCCATTGTGTAAAGGGAAGCTAATTCCTGGGAACAGTCCCTGATTACTTTATCAATACACAAGAGGACCCCTAGCAAGTCGGAGGCACTATCTTCAGGAATAGTAGAGCAGCCCCTAATCTTACGAGCAAGAGAGCCCTCTGCCCAGTTGAGAAAACCCAACACTTTGAACACCTTAAACAGGCTTTTAAGAAGGTGTGAGAGCTCCATCAAACTGAACATGATCTTTGCTGAAGCAAAGGCAGATCTACGAGAGAAACTGATCAACCTGGAGAAGTCCCCCTGGGAGGAGGCAGAAATTCCCAGAGAAGCAGCTTCCCCTGTGGCATAAGAGAACTGTGTCCTCTTAGACAATCTA
Organism: Macrobrachium rosenbergii; assembly: GCF_040412425.1. Lineage (NCBI taxonomy): Eukaryota > Metazoa > Arthropoda > Malacostraca > Decapoda > Palaemonidae > Macrobrachium > Macrobrachium rosenbergii. The sequence continues at coordinate 532,726 of NC_089772.1, read as the reverse complement.
GAAGAAGGGAAGCTGAAAATGGCTCTACCTTGTTCCCTCTTCTCCGCTAGCCATCCCTCAATAACACCGAAGGCTTTCTTGGCAGAAGAAGAAAGCACTAACTTGGGTAGTCTCGAAGACTGTCACTCCCCAAGAAAAGTCGACATGAGCGAAGAAGAAGCTGCAGGCGAAAAGTAATTTGGGAAGGTAGCAAGAAGATACTTTAGCAGCGATGCTTAAGCTGAAGGACAAGCATTTTGAGCAATAACAACTTCTTCCTTGTCCGAGGATACAGGAGACAAAGCCAAGTCCGTAGGTTGGGGGGTTGACGGAGCCGCCTTCAACAGGCTCAAAATTTAGTTGAGCTTGCTCTGAATTGGGTCTACCTCAGAGCGGGGCTTGCTTGCTAGAAGAGTCAAAGCGTCGGCGGCATAAGCACTGTGACGCTCAGGCGCCAACAGAAGATCGGGCGCCAAAGGAAGCTCGGGCGCCAGTGGGCGCTTTATCTTAGTTGGCCATCCATGAATCAAAGAGCAAAAGGCTCATCAGCTCCCAGTCAACCCCTGCACAAAGTATATTAATTGTATATGACATACTTTCTTGATAGTGGGGCCTTTTCGACTACCTAGCCAGCTTTCAAGTCTTTGTGTCTATTTCCTCCATCTTCCCAAAACTTTCATATTATACCCTCTTTTACTTTTTACTAGCCCATCATCTTGTAGTTTCTCTGTGGAAACATGATGTCCAGTAAGATCTGTATTTCTGTCTGGAATATTTCCCATTTCCCTGAATTTGCTCTGAGAATTCTTCTGTAAATTGCTGTTTAGTGAGGATTGTTGGTTTCATCACAAATTAAGCTTCTCCAGTCCTCACCCACTTCTTGCACTGAATATCAAGTTTCAGAATATACCACTGATCATGTTACACAAAAACTTGGAGCTTCAGTTATAGTTTCAACTAAAATTAAGAGAAAACAAAAACACTTTTCTTGAAATGACAGCAGTTTAGAATTAGATAAATTTTGGGCCACTTGATAAGTGGATTAAGACAGGACTTGAATCAGACTGGAGATGCTTTAGGGTCACTGACTTTCGAAGAAAAGGCCTTCAGAAAAGAATGTGCTTTGATCTTTCATATCAGGTTTGATGGACATCTCTGATGATAGCATACAGAGACTGGGTCCACTGAACTGGAATGTCTTAACAGTTATTATGGTAACTTACAAATTAGGTACTCATGTTGTTGTATTAATGTATATGGGATGGATTTTGACTGTCATTTTGCCATATCAAAGACATTTTGTGAAGCTAAAGGCTTACCATTTGGAGAATAACCATTGTAATTTGTCGCTTTTGGGCATGAGGTAAATAAAATTATTTTTAGTCACTTATAAGGGATATTCATAACTGCCGTATATAACTGCTCAGTTTTTTCCCCTATAGATATTTTTCTTGAGCTGCTGTTACTTTGTAGCATTTCAGTAGGAATGATTGTGTGTTCAATAGACATGATCCCAGTCATAAAATATTTAGATACCTTTTTTTTTTTTTTTTTTACAAAAAAAGGAGATTGTATATACTGTATATTGCTTTTATTCAATTCTCAATTACTTCTAGCTATGGTGTTAGTGAGATTGGTGTGTGGTGGAAGGAAGTCTTGTCTTCGACTCGGTCACATCTACTTGTGTGCAATTCAAAAGTGGAGAATGAATCGGATATCACTGCAGCTGTAAGTACAGTGAAACTGAGGTATATCATTTGAAATCATGAACATAAAGATAACTGCAAAATAACCAATGGTAGTGTTTACAGTGATGTTCCTTTAAAGATATGGAAAGTAGCCACTGAAAGAAATATTTTTTTATACGTTAAGCATATAAAGGAAAATGAAATTTCATAGTATAGCAGAACAATGATTCTGGTTATTCGTATCAGTAGAGACAATGTTTTATGTGAATACTGTAAAATTCAGGTATCATGAATTTTAATCATTGTTTAAAACATCCTAACCATAGTTTTTGAATGAATGTTTTTGTCTTTTAAGTAAGTAGATTCCAGACACTTGATCTTGATTTAAATGCAATGCCTTTGGAAGCTGGCTGTTGTATTGCACAAAAAACCTCATATAGCATGTTGTTCTTTGAACAGCATAAAGAAAGAGTCAGGAGTTTGAGCACAGCTCATGCATTTTCAAAATTTGAGAGGTTGGAATGTACCCGAGACGCAGCATTTAGGAAGAAATTTCTTCATTTTGTTCAATCCATAATAAAAAACAGTTTCCTGTTAACTGATGAATTCATGTCAGTTAACATGGACATCATGGTTTTTGTTTAATGCTCATATATTTTGAAATTAGTAGACAAAATTGTTTTTCTTTCTTGAAAACATCTGAATCAGCATTAGAGAAACTAGTAAGAAATTATTTTCTTGTCATGAAAATTTTCATCATTTTCAATTTTATATTGAAAATAGCCTTGTCATGAGATGCTTCAACTAAAATTACTTTTTCTTTCAGGTGACAATGAAAGAGGGCGTGAAATTAAGTAGTGGTCAGTGGGAGGGACTAGGTGGTGTGCTTCCAAATTATACTTTATGCTTTTCCCCACCATTGGCCATTCATAATCATCTTCCCTGTACTCTAGTTTTAACGCATCCAGCCTTAGCACAGCCCTTGACCTTGGATCCTGGAGGCTTTACTACCCTTTATAAAGTTAATTTGGATGATAAAGTGTACTTAGAAGTCCAGGTGAGATGCTGCAATGTCAGTACTTATTGGAAACATCTTTTTTAGTTATTTGGTAACGTCAGTTATTTAATAATTTACTAGCATTGCATTGTTACAATTTATTTAGGTCTAAAACAGGCAAACATTTTGCTAAGCCTGTAACAAGTCAGTTTTCTCTCGTACCAGCTACGACACACACACTTAAAAAAAATAACCTTATAAGGAAGTTGTTGCTTGTGACAATACAAGACACTACCCTGCTTATGACTATTCAAGTTATGAACATTCAGAGATACGAACAAACATGATCGTAAATTAAAATTATGTTCGGTAAGAAACAACTGTATTTTCTTCACAATTTATTTTGGTTGTATCATTCATATTAATAAATTACTGTACTCTATAAAAAAAACAGTACTGTATGCACAGTACTGTGTTGTGTTTCAGGGTGAAAAAAATGTACAGTACACTATTGTATTGAATTTATAATCTGTACTTAAATAGGTGTGAAGACCAACTTACAAACAATTCAAGACACGAAAGGCCGTTCATAATGTAACTTGTTCGTATGTAGTGTAAAACATAGATAGCTGCAAAGAAAACTGAATGCATTATTTGTATTGTCAGTTAAAATCTGGTTTAAGAAAAGTTTCTGAAGTTTGTGTTTTATCATAACAGTTTCTTTTAGAGATGCAGTAATTGGTAAAGCTTGTGAATAGCATATGATTCAAATGTAAAAGTATCTTAACAGGAAATTAATGTTTTTATGTTCAATATATGAACCTTTCAATGAATTTGAGAATGAATTCATATAAATTTTTGATATTCAGTTATCTAATTTTATATTCCAAATATTTCAGTTGTTTCTTTGCCTATTTTAGGTATGCAATTACCTTGGTAGTGACTGGGATGGCACTTTGGAGATTGGCCCTGAGAAGGGAGATGACCATCGCACACTTACTTTGAGCCATGGAGATGGAGACAATAAGAAAAAGCTTGAGCTGACCCTTTATACTGTTCGGTCAGGATCAGCATCCATTTATGTATACTCCCCTTATTGGATTGTGAACAAGACTGGTCTCCCTTTAAGTATACGTGTAAGTATTTTTGTCCTTTTTATAGACAGAAACAGGCATCTATTCCTCTAATCAAAAAATATCTTTCTAATGTAAACCCATTGTTTTTTATTTGATCTAGGTTCACTAGTGTCAGTTTTTGTGAGAAATTGCCTCATTATGAATGTGCTTGGGAAATTTATTTTAAAAAATAGCGAATTTAATGTTTTTCCTTTGAATGATATGAGGTAACCACTAAACTTACTGTTCATTCAAAGTTTCTTAAGTGAGGAGTGAAAATTAAAGGTTTGTTAGAGGCCCTGATTTTTCCTCTTAGATGAAATGCTAATTGTAATGAGGGGACTTTGGATCCATCTGTGTTATGCAGATCTAGAAATATAGTTCAAGTTTACCTCTTTACTCGAGTTTCTAGAACCTTTTGTTGATTTACATATCTACAAAGAAATTATATTTGAGAGTTTGTTTGGATATCCTTGTCCTTATCGTTGTCAGTTTCCTGAAGTTTTTCAAATGGAAAGGAGGAAATTTCCTCATATTGCAGTTCGTTGAGTCTTTGGTTTTTTAAAAATTTGTTCTTAAGACTTCACAGTATCTAAAAAAAAATCAGGCCATTATTATCTTTTCATGACATGGAATCTTACCCTTTAAAATGATCTTTGTGTCCATATTCATGTTGCAGGGAGCAAGATCAAAGTATATCTGTGATTTGAATGGTTCCGAAGAGATTGTGCTGTTCCGTTACAAAAGAAATTATCCTCATAAGTTAAAGGTAAGATTTTTGTTGATCTACTAAGGTTAAATGATGCCCTATGGTATTTTCACCAGTGTGGGGTTCAGATTAGGTTACATTGGCAAGACAGTCACATACCTTTGTATCACATATGGGGCTTCTCATATAACCATTTTCCATTATTTCCCTATTAAAATTTTCAGTGGAAAGTCTCATTTGTTGATAGGAAAACTCTTCCATATAATAAGTTCTAAAAGAGCTTGAGTTTTTGATAAATCCCTTGCTGACAGGTCTTGATTTTATGGAACTGCATGAAGGAGTTCCATAAATCATGCAAGATCTTGCTACTATGGGTCAGGTTTTTGAATAGATACGGTAATCATTGCCATAGAATTAATGTCTTCTTGCCTGTAAAAGTGTTGCCTAAGGATTTTCATGAAATCGAAGAAAATATTAGTTAATGTATGAACCTTCAAATGCTATTTTGTTATTCTCATGGTAAAAGTTTAGTGTTTTGGTCAAGTTTAAGATTGCAAAGTACTATTTATATAGAATTTATTTTTGCTGCTTTCTCAGGAAGGTACTGAAATTGCAGAGCAAGAAATATGGGTTATTTTTATTGTGCACTTTTTAGGAGAGGCAGGAAGGATTGTGGATACTGAGGCTGCCCAGTATTTATTGTAGGCTTTTTTTTATTTTTAGTGAAAACCCCATTCTTCCTATGACTATAATTTATATTTGACTTCTTTCACAATTATCCTCAAACCATGAACAAAAAGTTTTCTTCATACTTTCCACTTTTGTTACTATACATCAAATAGCTAGTTACGATTTTTTTTCATACAGGTAGTGCTCGAGTTACGATAATTCGACTTACGATAATTCGCTTTACGATGGGATTAGCAATTAATATCGATATGACAATATTTTGAAAATACGTATTTTTAAATTTCGCTGGCGAAGGCAACAACGTATAATCAGGCATACGATTATGCGATACGTTGACCAGAGAGGCTGGAATAGGTACATTAATTCAATGAGCTGACCTCACTTGCCCTCGTTGTGTCGGAAGTTAAAATAGGTCAGTGTTCGTTTGCAATTTTTGTGCGTTTGTAAATACAGGTAGTGCACGAGTGACGATATTTCGTCTTACGATAATTCGAGTTTACGATGGAGTTAGCAATTAATACCCCGACAATATTTAGAAAATATTTTTAAATTTCGAATGGGCACAAGCAACAGCTAACTTACAATAGACCAACTTCTTTTTCTCCATCTCTTTATTCCATCTTCTAGTTAAAAAGTAAGAGAATAATAAAAGCATTGTTAGTAACCTTATACTCTTGCGAAAAATCAGCCATAAACAACCGAACGAGACTGTTGTTTTGCTAATAACCAATCGGATAACAACTGTTTTGCTTGTATTTCAACCATCGTGACGGTTAAACAATTATCGTAGTTATGTTAAAAATGACGTTAAGTACTGATATGTTTTTACACTACCCTTATCCGCTTTGGAGAAAAGATCGGCAAGGAAATACACTGCTGCAGTAAAATTAAGCTGCAAGTTGTAGCTGACGCTGAAAAGAATGTTCAAGCTGCTAATGACTATAAATTATCGTACATTGGCAACATGGATGAAGCTCGACCGCAAATAAAATTGGAAAGTATTTTAATCAAAACTACTGGACATGAAAGAACACACATTACTGCTGTTTTTCACGCCCGATAAAAGATACAACGAAAAGCTCGTGGTATGATGATGAAATCGAGAAAAAGCGAAGGGAATCTTGATTTTTTTGTTTACACAAAACAAACGGCCAGCTGCCAACGTCATCTACTAACGAAAAAATGGCTAAAATAATTTCACAACGAGACTTATTTAAGTTATATTTCGACATAAAAACACTTCGTATAACGAAAAATACATATGTCCCTTTATAAATAAAGTATCTAGAGATTCATTTATTCTGAACCGAGTTAAATGCATCGAAATAAAGACGGCGTGATCGATTCGGAAACCAAAACATTTGATCGCTATGATCGGAATTTTAATGCAAAAGCAGTATAAGAATATTTACGATTGGATACAGTGTAGTAAAGCATAACTTTTAAAAGATCCATGGAAAAGATGCACATTCGTTATTTTGATGTTTGTATAATACGCCGTGTTATGTGAAAATAGAATACAGTATAATGTAGGTTAGGCTACCGTATATGATATGAAAGTGCAGGCCAGGCCTTGTTTGTTATTCAATTTCTCTTTATACTGACTTATCATGTCAGTCTGCATTGAACCTGCAGAATTAGCTGACACTAATAATTACTATACCATATATGTATAAAGTATACTGTGTAGTGTAGGCTAGGCTACCATATATGTATAGATGGTACTGATTACCCTAGTGTAGGCTAGGCCATATTCGAGTTACGATTTTTTCAACAAACGATGGGTTTTTTGGAACCTAACCCCATCGTAAGTAGGGGAATACCTGTATTAGGCAGTCCCCAGTTCATGACGGGAGTTCCGTTTTTAAACCGCGTCGTAAACCGAAAATCGTCGTAAACCATCAAATCGTCAAAAATCCTAAGAAAACCTTACTTTTAATGCTGTGGGTGTATTGAAAACGATGTAAACTATATTTTTATTGAGTTTTTCATAAAGATAACCTCCAAATTTTCATTATTCTGCCATTTTGGAGCCATAATTCTTCTGTTGGATTGGCGTACAATGCGTCGTAACCCTGGAACATGTATCGTAAGCCAGGAAATAATTTCTGATGAATATTTTTGAAAAGCGTCGTAACCTCGGAACGTCGTAAGCTGGACCTGTCATAAACCGGGGACTGTCTGTGTATTTAGAATCAGACCACTTCAGTTAAATTTTAGTATGTCAAACCCCTAATACCTGTACAGTAATTATAACTATTTTATCGTACAGCATAAACAGTGTCTCATTTTGCCTTGAAAAAAGTGTTCTACAGTGAATTGCAAGAGGGTGTGATATACTTATTCATAGGAAAGAAAGCCTCCTGGAGACTTTCCATGAATTGGCCTTGAAGAGCCTTATGACAAGATTAATTATTGCAGAAACTGACTTGAAGGATCTGGTAAAAGTTACAATTGGCCACAATGGGGCCAGGCAGAATGACTGGTTATGAGAGTAAGTTAATGAAGATCATAAATTAAGGAATTTCTTTTATATGATTCCCCCTAGATCCGTGCGTTGGACAGCGACTGGTCAAAACGATGGAGCTGTGAAGCAGTGGGCAGTTGTGGTGTTGTAGTTTGTACAGACAAGAGGAGAGAAAAGAAGTATAGACTTTTAGCAAGAGTGAAACAGTCAGCCCTTGCAGCACAAACGCAGTGTGAAGGGATACAAGGTAGCTAGTTTGTTATATATGATATTTTATTGTGGTGGTCGTTGTTTATGGCAATTTCCATAAACAAAATCCACAGGAAAACTTTTTACAAAACTAAATACAATGAAAGTCCAGTCATCCTGCAGTTGAGTCTGTGGAGAGTTGGATTATCCAAAAGACAAATTTTAGAAATAGTGTCATTCCAAACATGTTTTGTTTATTCCAATGGAGTTCGAGATTGTTTCTCATTAGTTGTAATATTCATAGTAATGGCAATGACGTTTCCCCCCAAAATGTCTATAGTTGACCAGTAGAACATGTTAGGAACTGAGACTGAAGGTAACCTGATTACTTGGAGTTGCTTATTGTTCACACTACGAAATTAGAGCTTTGTTTTTATCATATTATAATGAGGCTTCATAATTTCTTTTCTACATTGCACAGTGATTAGTATACTTCAATTTGCTAAAAAAGTGGTAACATATGTTTACATTTCTTCAGGCTCTGGCCATGGTAAACTTCATCTGACAAAGATAGTCATCCTAATGCCGTACTTTTTAGTGCGCAATTTAACAGCAAGACCTCTCAAATTTATGCAAGAAAATGATAAGATGGAACTCTGGTATGATATTAATCCTCAGCAGGTAAGATATGACTTTGCAGTTTTATTTTTGTTCAGATTTAGTGTTCATAAGAATATCTTCATTCGAACTGAAAAACAGGACAAATGTTTGGAAACTATTTCCAGACTATATCAGTTTTTAATTGTGGGTAGTAACTGTTACTTTACATACTTCAATTGTGAGTTCATATTCCCATCCATTTAATTATTCAAAAACATGTACTGTACTGTTCTGTTTTGTATATGTCGCATCTTAAAAATGTGACATTTTCCATAGTTTTGCACAAGTACAGAATTATCTTGATAATGCGCTTCTTCAATTTGCTATGAAAATGAGATAACCTTCATGTTGCTTTCTTACAGCCCCAAGAAAGACTTGTTTGGAGAATTTTATAGAAAAATAGGATTTATTTGGTGAGGAAATCTTTAGTGGCACAATCATAGCAGATCACTAACAGTGCAGCATATTGAAAGAATTTATCAATCAGTTTCACTCATGCTGCCTCCAGATTAGATTAAATGTTTTCAACTCATGAGTCATTCTTCCACTGAATAGAATCCAAGTGTAATTATGCTGTGAGGCTTTGGTCTGAGCCCCAACCTTGCCATAGACTTGAGTTGTCCACTTAACAAACTTTGTTAGGTCTCTCTCTCTCTCTCTCTCTTTGCTGAATAATATAAAAGTTTCCCTAGCATGCTTTTGACAAAATGCTTAGATTCATTTTAGGTAAAAGTGAATTTATTCTATATTTCAGTGTATACCGTTTTGGCCAGATATGGAGGACATGCATATGGTCGTACGTTACAGAGATCAGCAGGTCCGATCCCAGCATTTCCATTTTAATTCCATTCACTCAACTGTTTTGCGAATGGAAAAGGGTGTAGGTGGTCTGCATTTTGTTTTCCTTTATGTATATCAATGGATAGAAGTTACATTAAGCTTACATTCATCTGAAGAATTATACTTTATTTGTGTTGCCATCATTGTCATCTAGGTGTGATTTTCAGAGAGCTCTTGTGGTCCATGTGTCTGGCGTAGGATCAGATAGTCCTGTGACTGTAACCTTTGACAAATATCAAGTTGGTGATGCACCTGTCAGAATCGAGAACTGGTGTGAAGATGTCCACTTAAGAATTCATCAAAGGGGCTCTAATCAGGTAAAACTAGCCCAAAACAATTCTATTTTTGGTTTTTGCAGGAAGTAGTTTAGAAGAGTTGTGTATAGAAAGGAAAGAAAGCTGGACTCGAGAAATTGTATTATATTAATGTTTGCAACTGTGATTGTAAACGCAATAAAATATATGTCTAATGTAAAATAGGTTTGTAGATGATAATAATCAATATAAATACAGACAAGCTTAGTGCTTTGAGACTTGCAATAGTGTAGGCAAATTGCACAAGCTAGTCTGAATGAAAAGCGTTTAAATAAAAAAGGCCATCCTGCAGGCCATATTGCAAAAAAATAAATATGACAGGCTTAACCATAATTATTAATGTATTTTCTCTGCCAGACCCATCTTCTAGCACCGTATCAATCTCAGCTGTATACTTGGGATGATCCAACATTACCTCATGAGTTGCTTTGGAATATCTATAACAGAAAGAATGATGACATCCTTGCTATTATCAATAAGGTATGAAATTAAACTCTAAGATTTTAATTGTATGAAAAAGTAAAATAAAAGTTGATCTATTTCAGTAAATTTATTTAATTTACTGGATGCTTTTATGCTGTATAGTAAACTACTTGATGCATTTAAAAACGGTACCTGGATAACTAGCAATACCATATGGTAAACTTGGCAGTCAAATCAGAAAATAAACAGTTGCATGAGCCAAAAAGTAGGGCATGCCTTGGGCTTATCTAGTTCAGGACTCCATATATGATGATCTGCCACCCTCAGTTTTCTTAAACTTTATTTGGCTGTATACCATGACACCCTTAAGGAAGGCATATTTTCTCAGGTACTCCATTTGCAGTGATCATTTCAATTGACCATTAGCTTCATTGAGAAATTTTTGCACGTAACTGACAAATTATTTCCAATTCAATGCAAGTTACCTGTCTTTCAAGGTTTTTATTATACAGCAAAGTTATACCCCAAATACTTTTCCAATTTAACGTTGGATTTAGTTTCAGAGATCAGAAGACAACAGATAAAGGTAGCAAAGTTACATTTAATGGTAATTGTAGATGAGCAAAGGCCAAAATGATATGACAGTTACTGAAAATATCCACATGATGGATACAGGTAAAGATGAATAAGAATGGTTGAAAATTTGATGCTAATGCTGGAAAGGAAAGTCATTTGGTTTTCCCTTGACCAGATGTTGGTCATTAGATAAAAGAATAAAAAATCTTGTAAGTTTCTAGATAATGTATATCTGTAGTGTTTATAAAATTAATACCCAGTCAGGGGCCAAAACCTAATAAATTTATACACCCACAAAATTAATGTCAGTTGTCTATATTAACATTCCCTCGTAAATTCAACTTCTGTGTTCCATAGAGAGTAATTGTCACTTCAAAAATTATTTGTTACACATATTACTATAGTAGCAGTTGGAAATAAAATCACATTTATAATGGTAAATGAATGACTTAGCAGACATATTTTGATTAATTTAGGTACCTTTGAATGTTGGCCATTTTTAATTAAACTTTTGTTCAATTTTTTTTACATTACTAACTTGTCTGTTCACACTCAGGATGATCATGGTAGCAAGTGTGTAACCATCACATCCCTAAAACCTGGTATGGTTCGGGCCAAATCTCAGTCAAGCATGGGAACTCCTAAGACGCGACCAAAGAAGATAGGCCAGAGGCATCGAGCGAAGACAGTTGCATCATCATCATCTACAGAATCTGATGAGGACCCAGATGAAAAGGGACAAAACAACCAATATCTGGTACCAAATCAGGTTTGTATTATTAATTCAGGATGTCATACCAAAGCCCAGTTGCTTTGTATGCTTTAACCAGCAACAGTAGCAGAGGAAGCTGCTTTGATTTAGTTTACCATTGTTGGATAATGATCGAAGTCACTGATTTTTTATTGGATGTGCTTTGTCAGCTGGGTAAAATAAGATCTTTCATTTTTGCACCCAACCCTAATATTTTATATTTAGGGAAATGTTACAAGTAGATATAAATTTTATAAAAAATGTTATGATGATGTGGAAGATTTGGTGTGATCAATAAAGAATTATCTTTGTCACTTGCTTTCACTAACTAATATGAATTATTCTAGCTTTGCTGTACTGATCATTTAGTAGGCAGTATTTAGGTGTCTTTGCTCCAAGGTGTGGGCATAAAACAAAAGTTTGTTGTTCTTGTTCACATGAATTATGCATAGCAACTTTAAAATATTTCCTACAAGGAACTTGCATGCTAGTCATGAAATTGTATTTTTTTTAATCTTTGCCTTAGGGGATATCTTTTAATAGTAGGCTTGGGTATGATATAAAAATACTGAAGAAAATGCTGAAAGAAATATTAAAAATTGACAGTTATCTGAAAAATAAGAATCGGGCACATGAAAGTTAATCCACTTCACTCACAGCATACCTAAATTTTTTTGGTGAAAACTAGAAGTTCAGTACACTTATACCTCAAATGTTTTAGTAAATCTTAATCAGTATGTATGACCTAGGTGGCACAGAGACACTAGAGATCTGTGTCTTTGAAGGTTACGTGAGTAATGTCTTTGAAGGTTACGTGAGTAATGTCTTTGAAGGTTACGTGAGTAATGTCTTTGAAGGTTACGTGAGTAATGTCTTTGAAGGTTACGTGAGTAATAACAATTTTTTTTTTCACCAGTTGGACAGATAGCTGAAGGGCCATTTCACCTATTACAGTATTCAAGTAGTATTCTGGTATAATTAACCAAGAGATTCTACATTTGTGTGGTTGCAAAAGTGCTGAATTATTTTCATTTCCACAATCGCTAATCTTATTTTTCTGGGAGTAACCCCTTCCAGCCCCTCCAACTGATTCTTTCCCAGATTTTTCAGTGTGCTGAGGCAGTGTGAGATGTCACTGAATAATGAGTAAGGGCACTCGCCCTGAAGGTTTTTTTTTTTGTATGCTGGAAAGACTTAAATCTAACCTTCCCCCATTTAGCAGCATAGCACGAGAAAAAGTTGTGGTTAGGCCAATTTTCTCAAATTCACATATGACATTCAATATATTTACTGTAATTAGTTCTAAATCTCTCTTGTAAGTCAGTCATTCAGCCCCTTTGTTCATTGTTTTCACTAAATCACCTACTTCCCTGGCTGCAAGTTTTATGAAATAAAGATGGTATTTTGGTAATAAAAGTGTTAAAATTTATGTATGTCAGATAGTTGACTGTCATATCCAGCAAACTACAGTTGCCCAACTTAGTAAAATTTGCAATAGTTGCTAAGAGAGAAAAAGGGGAAAGCAAATTTGTCATGTGTTTAGTTAATATTTGGTATAAATCTTGCATAGTTTATCATTTTTAGTTCATAGGAATCATTCCCCTACATAAGGTGACCAAAGTGTTAAATAATGCTTCATAGTCTGAATAGTTTTGTTTCTGGGATGTTTTACCTTTTATGATAATTTCAGTGTGAGAAATTCCAGTACATGTGTTTACAACTTTTGGTTTGATATTTCTGTCACATGAAGATTTTGGGGCTTTATACTGGCAAAAATCAGTTGCTTTATTTGAGGCTGCCACCTGGCAGGGAACGTATTTTGGATTTTGTTTTCCTTTGTACTTTTACTGTCATATGGCAAAGATCATTTATCCTGTTTCATGTCCTGTGGCCCCTAATTTTGCAGTACAGTAGTTTTATTGGAATGATGGGCGGTATCCATTAGGTGTTAAAAAAATATAAAAGTAGATATTTGTGAGTTTGTAGATGAATGGAATCTCATTCATTGTCAAAGTCTCAAACTGATGCATCACTTTTATGGTGATGTTTATTTATTACTATATTATCAGATGCATGAAAAGCCAATAGAAATATAAAATGCAAATGTAATCAGTTGTACAGTCTACTTTAAAATTTGTTTGTGGCTTTGATCTACTTTGATTTATCTGATGTAATGATGAAGATTTACCTCACACAGCATTATGATGTGTGGATTAATATTGATATAGTATAAGTCTTTAATTTCTGCAGAGCAAATGTTCTAAATGAAAAGAATGTTTGCAAATATTGTGCCCATGTATAATCATATCTGATAGACTGATTGACTCAGAAAAATTAAGGTCATTGATGCTGAACATATATTATTATGTTTTAATTGTAAGCACAAGAGTAAAATCTTCTCCCCTGACTAATACATAAAATATACATATTTCCATTTTTTAGTCAACCAAGACTCGAAGAGAGAAGATACTAGTGCACTGGGTTAGTCATAAACAAGGAGGACAGAGGATATTGCTGTTCACTCAGTCAGATCGTTTAGCTGCTACAACCCGTTTACCTACTGAACGTGCAACATTTGAATTGTGCCTCGCAGTGGAAAAAATTGGTCTGTCTCTTGTGAGTATAGCCAGTCTTTTGTACTGTCAATTTTGTTGTTAAATGCACAAGTTTACCTATCTTTGCATATTTGGTATTTTTTTGGGGGGGGTGGGTAAATTTATCCATATCTTAATTATTTTGTATTAGACAAGATATTCAATAAGTTTTTGTTTACTAACTCTAGAGTTCTTGTAAGTGTTCTTATTGGAGAGAGCCCCCTTATTTTACCAATGTTTAGCACCAGAAAGGCAAAAATTTGCTGAACAGTAAGTTTCAACTTATAGATGATCAAAGAATTAGACTACTCTTTCAGTTAAGAACACTCCTTTACCAAGGAAATCTTTCTATATCATCTTTGAATGGCTTCTGTCTGACCACTGCTTGTTCTCTGTCTTTATGGGTGCAGTGCTTTAGATTTAATATAAGGATGTTGCCATATTTTGAATGCTGTAAATAGTTAAGCCTACTCAAGCATAAGTGCTTCGAGCAGTATTTTTTCATTTGCTCTAGTAGTCTATCACTGTTCATTTTCTTAGAATTATTTCTTCTTCTTGGGCAATTTCTAGCACTAGTTGTTGCAGTGTTGAATATCCAACATCTTGTATTATCAAGGTGAACCATATTTTCTGTATTTTTAAGCTGCACAGGCAGACTTTTAGTATTTTCATGTGTCACTTTTATTTACAGTAATTAAGTTTAGTATGAAATCCAGGATAACAGCAGGCAGAAGTTTAGTAAGGTGTGTCACAATACAGGAGACCTTAGCAATCTTCTCAAAAGTTTGAGTCAGTTAATGAACTGGGATCTTGCATGGATGATTAATGTCCAGGTACAGAAAGGAATCAAAAGAGAATTTATTTATTTCTGAACATCAAAATGGGGTTTGGAATAAGTCTTAGAGAGGTTTGGATAACTAACAAGAGAGGTCAAAGGCAGGTGCAAGAGAGAGAGTAATTGGGTACCAATAATAATAAAAAAAAAGAGAAGAGACCACAGACTAGGAGTGAGCCCTTATGACCTAACAACCATTTCTACAAAGATGACCTCATGGAGGAATCCATTTATTTCACTGAGGGAGTGTTTTGGGGAAGCAGATGCAGCATAATTATCTAAGGCTATGGCATCATTTGTAACAGTACTATGGTGAATCAGGAGAGTCAATAGATTAGACCCAGCTTAATCCTGAACAACTCTAAGGATTACATTAGCAATGGGGATAGTGCCCTCAAACAAGAATTCTTTTGACCTTCACTGGCCACAATTATCATTAGGGACAGAAATGGGGCCAAAAAAAAGCACAAGGGACAATCCAGGACAGAAATTGTCAAACAAAAGGTCAGGAACACAATGTGACATCTTTATCTAGCCCACAATTACAACCCCTCCAACTATAAATTGGGATGCACCTGAAAAGAATCTCAACAACCAAGCACCATTCTCATATCTGACAAGAAAGAATTGCATGTCAGTGAGCAGATTAAATATCTTTCGGCTAAAAACAACAACTGAGAACTCTGTCACTAGTATAAAACAACAGTGGACATTCCAGCCTTGATGAGAATGAATGCCATTCATTTGAGAGTGACTGGGCCTTATACTCTACTTAAAGTGCTTCTCTCTCCAATGGATAAGCATGCTCATCTAGAGTCTTGTCCTGACAGCCCTTTGACCACCAAGGTAACAGTTTCTAGTAAGGGAATGGTTTGTATGTGTGAAAAATATTAAACAAATTTCTGTATTGTCGCCTTCCACGCCACCCCCACCGGCATCCGGTGGGTTTGGGTCTCCCGCCAATTATATCAGCGTTCCAAACAAAGTTTGAAAATTTATATCTCGGACGTGTCAAATTTTAAGAGATAAAAGCTTTTACAGTGTTTTGGTAAGTATAATGAAGCATCATTTTATCATAAAAATGTCATTTTTATAGTTTCATAGAAGAAACAGGTTTTGACATAGGAAAAACATATTTTTGTAGTTGCTGTTGAGTTCTCAAGGAGTCACCTCACCCTTCCATGGTCTACCAGAGCTCCAGGGTGACCAAACTAATGTCAAAGAATTCTCTTATAGCTGGTCTTGCAGCCGGGTATTGTGCAGCAAGTGGGACAGTCCTGAACATTTTCTTAGTCAGAGTGGGTCTGTAGCTCAGAGACTCCAGTGATAAGGGCACTTCGTCCAAGTGATTCTCTTCTCGCAGACATTCACGTTTCTCATCCGAGCGCCCAGTAGGGAGCCAAGAGTGCCCATTGGCAGCCAAGCGCCCACTAGTAGATGAGCGCCTAGTAGTGCCCACACGCCGCTTGGCACCCGAGAGCCCTTCGACTCAATGCATTCTTCCATGGTTGTGGGACCAATCAAGCATTACTCCTGTTCTGTTGTCTTCTTCATCAAAGTGCCCGGTGTCTTCTCTGTCTCACTTGATTTCTACTTTTCTGTCAGGAAATATGGATTCAACAATGCCTCTCAGAATAGACCCTTCTTTGGTGCCACTTTAAAAACAGTTAGACAATATTTTGGGTCATCTTAAGAAGTCTACCTCTTCTTCTGTGGTAGCTCCCAAAGATCCTTCGCTGTCCCCAATCTCCTCAGACGAGGAGGACTTGGGACAGGATTCCACTCCTTAGGCTTATGCTGCTTTGCCCAATTGCTTGTTACTGAATTTCCCAGCTTTTTCACTCCAGCAGCTCCTGCTTCTCCGGTTTCCTCATTCAGGATGAGTGACCAGCCTGCTGATTCATCCAAACTTCCTAAGATGGTCCTTGCATCCTTGTCCAAGAAGGCTATAGGTGAGGTAGATAACTAGATTTCGGAAAAGAGGCATCAAGGCAAAGCGTGCTTCAGTATTCCACTGTCTCATCTATCGGCTAGAAGGTATCATTGGTATGCTAATGGAGAAGCTCCCTTCTTGGGAGTAGCTGCCTCCTCCTAGGGGAACTTCTGCGGACTCATCGATTCAGCCCGTAGGTCTGCCTTTGCTTCTGCAAAGACTATGTTCTCTGTGTTGGAGATGGACCATTTGCTGAAGAACCTGTGTGAGGTGTTTGAGGTTCTTAGTTTTTTAGATTGGTCCATAGGGGCCTTAGCAAAGAAGGTATGAGATTCTTCTGATCTTCTACAAAATGTTGCGTAATGTTCTCTCCTTCGCCAATAAAGCTGTCAGGAACA
The DNA here is from genome assembly GCF_040412425.1 of Macrobrachium rosenbergii. Taxonomy (NCBI): domain Eukaryota; kingdom Metazoa; phylum Arthropoda; class Malacostraca; order Decapoda; family Palaemonidae; genus Macrobrachium; species Macrobrachium rosenbergii. The sequence goes on along the minus strand of NC_089772.1, from coordinate 515,568 downwards.
GTTCAGTGGAGACATCTTCCTTTTATGCCATGGGGGTTCCTGAAAAAGAGGGAGCCTTGGGTCTCCTTTGCATCTAAGGGTGTCACTTCTTCATGTAAGTCAGCACTTATTTTCTCGCCCTTGGATACTATGCATCTTTTCCTGCAAGCAACAGTGGAGGAAGTTGTTTCTCAGCTTCTCATCTCCACAAGAAATCAACATAGTACCTGCTTACTCAATCTATGAAACGCCCCAGAGAGTGGGCCTCCGCCTCTTCCAAGTCATCTTTTCCTCTTCAACCTCAGCCCTTTTGAGGTGGCAGGCAGAGGTTGTAGTCAAGACCATGAGCAACCATGCTTTTGTTCCTACACAATACACAAACCATTGATCCTTTACATTAGGGATTACTCACAGCGCAGCTGGAAACAGCCTTTGATCTTTCAATCAAGGTGGTTAGGCAGGTAACTGCCGTCCAGTAGGCAGGAGTCCAGCATGCCCGTCTGTAAACATTCCAGTTTGCTTTCAGCCATCGTGTGTTGCAGACACGTGTTCTTTCCTTTCTGCCCTGACTGTCGTTGAGCTGTTTTTCCCAGTGGGATCTTTCTTTTTCCTTGTGTATTTGCTTATTTGTGTGTTTGAAGTATGCAAGCTCACAAAAGTAAGCCTTTGTAAGCCCTCCTTCCCTGTGTGTGTGTCCTGGGGTTGGCAGGAATAAGTGTAGTAGCTTCCATTCAAATGTTGATGTTGCTTCGCAAGTCCTTTGCTCCTCATGCAGGGGGCAGTGTGTACTCAAGTTCTACCTGTACTGAGTGTTGCTCCTGTTCTGGCTGAGCGGACAAGTTTTAGGAGGAAACAGTTCCGGAGAAAGACTTCCAAGGCATTGTTAGAGGGTTATACGCCCCCAACGACTCCCTTGGTGGCTAACCCTTTGTCCTTGTTTCTCTCCTCCAGCAAACTTCCCCTTCTGGCTGCCTCTCCTTCGGGAGAGAACTCCCCTTCATCTTCTTTGCTCGCTTCATCGGGCGTGGAACAAAGTTGGGGGGGCAGACAATCAGGACGACCTCCTCTTGGGGGTCTCTCCTCGCCTGGGGGAGGGGGAAGAGCCCCCTGGAGCGAGAGGAGGCTGCCTCCACTAATCTGACTTTTTCTTCAGCACGGCGGTTGCTCTCCGTGCTGAGCAGGCAACTGACGTGGGTGCAGCCTGGCATTCCCTGGGTCTGTCTGTCACACCATCATTGCAGGGTCTCTTGTCGCACCTGGTGGCTGCTCCTGTGGTGACCCACACTGCCACCACCTCTACCACCAACGCTGTGATGATGAGCCCAAGATGCCAGTAACCAGGAGCACCTGGGGACCCAGGTAACCACCGTACCAGCATCCCAGCATGCAGGCCTCTGCCTCCAGGCTTCACAGTGTCCCTGGTCCCAGGCCAGACAATGATGGTGACCTCCACTGTGTCCCATTTGAGCCTGGCTCCTGGCAGCTGGCTCCTGGGCATCCTGGCTGCTCCACCTGCCCCAGCTATCCCAGTTGCCCCAGTCGCTGGTCCACCTGACTCCCGGGCTGTCATGGCTGCTACTGTCACCGCCCTGTTAATGAAGCTGGCCCGGTCGTTACCCTGGCCATCTCCTGTGACATTTGCTGTCCTCCTGAATGGGGACTAGAGTGTCCTGAAGAAGACGTGGTCAAGAAGAGGTCTCGGAAGGGCGGTCTTTATCTTTTGTGGGTCATCACATCGGCTACCTCCTCCCCTGAGGCCAGGTCAAAGAAGAGACCCTGCCCCTCTAAGAATGTCCTGGGACTTGACAGGGTCTGCCTCCCTCCACAGGGGAAGCAGTGGGCCTGATTCATGGACTGTATGAGCCTTTACAAGAGTCATTAGACAGGGATCGGACCCTCAAGACCGTCTTCCTGCTTGCCTGGCATTGACGAAGAGAGTGGGAGAATTTCACGGACTTTCCTTTAGTTAAACACTCAAGGGGTTTCAGAACCCGTCAGTCCCTGACACTAGGGGGGAGTCCTTCTCCCCCCTAGAGGCATAGATAATGACCCATACGAGATGCTACCGTGTCCTGTTAGTGTTGCAGCGCTCTCTGAAGAGAACTCACCATCTCTGGCCTGAGTGTCGACGACTCTTCGTTAGTGCTGGTTTGACCAAGAAAGAGGTGTCCAAGAACTCGATTTCTTTCTGGCTTAGTGAGACGATTATGAGAGTGTACTCTGCTGCTGGAGAAGATGAGACCAATACCTTCCACCTGAGTGCTCGCAAAGTCTGAAGCATTGGTCCAACCCTAGCATTCTGGAAGAACCTGTCAGTTCCTCAGGCATTGAAAGCAGGGGTGTGGTCTCAACAGACCACCTTCACTTCTTTCTACCTTCAGGAAATTGCCCACAAGTCCTTGGACACCTTTTCCTTGGGACCTGTGGTGGCTCCTCTAGGAGGAAAGGATTGCATCTTGCCTAAGATGTTCGGTTGCGGATGCGAGAATGAATTTGGGAGAGACTGGCCTCTCCATCTTCTCTTCATCATGGCTCTCTTCTGGTGGGCAGAGAATGGATTCGAGCCGTTACATACTAAATCTGGCGATCAATGCAGGTAACCCTATACCTCGAGCTTCCATTCTATTTCCTTTCAGGACGATAGAAGCAAACCCTCTCCTTCCTCTATCAAGGGGAGGAAGGAGATCATGACAGTAAGACAAACCCTATGTACTGGTATTTGCCTTGCTGTCACCAACTTTTAAGGTTCATCCTAGCCTATTTTGTATGAAATAACGTCTTCCTCATTCACACGAAGAGGCCCAAAAGTCTGACAATTGATCTCACTTTTCCTACAACCAATCAATTTGTCAGAGGCAGGTTTCCCTTCCTCGCTCTGTCGACCAGGAAGGGAACCCCAGGTGTGGCAAACTCCAGTCAGTTCTAGGGACTCGTTCAGATTCCTTCCTCCAACCAGTGAGTCTTCCTAATGTAAAGGACCAATGGTTTGTATATCACGTAGGAACAAATCACAGTTTTTTAAAGTAAATTGTATTTTTCCTAACTATACAAACCTGAGGTCCTTTACATTACATTTTCATGCCCACCTCATGCCACCCCTCAGTCTGACACCTGAGCTGAAAGGCAAATTGGAATGTTTACATCTGGGCAGGCGGGACTCCTGCCAACCAGACACCTTGTTTGAAAGTTCAATGGCTGTTTCCAGCTGCACTGTAAGTAATTCCTAATGTCAAGGACCTCATGTTTGTATAGTTAGGAAAAATACAGTTTACTTTAAAAAACTGATTTTGCCTAGCATGCAATCAAGAGATCCTCCTCTAAACCTTCAGCTCATAAGTGAGGACTCAGTCCTTCTTGCACCTGTTGGGGCCGGACTCCACCTTTTCTGGGAAAGTTGGAGAATGAAAGGGTCAGATCAGTGGGTGATCAAAGTTTTGAATGAGGGGTATTCCATCCACTTCAAGAAGAAACCTCCCTTGTCCAGCACTCCCCTCAAATTGACAGCCTACTCCAAAGGATCAGAGGTATTTAGCCCTCTCGAAAGAAGTATCTTCACTCCTTGAGAAGAAAGCAATGGAGGTGGTGGACATTATCAAGTCCAATGGGTTTTACAACAGGCTTTTTGTGGTACCCAAAGCCACAGGAGGATGTAGACCAGTACTTGACATGAGTGCACTGAACTTCTACATAACGAAGACGAAATTTCATATGGAACCAGTCCAGTCCATCCTAGCATCCACTCATCAAGGGGACTGGATGATCTTTCTCGATATGAGAGATGCATACTTCTATATTCCCATTCAGCAGGACTCGAGGAAGTATCTGAGTTTCGTCTTTGGGAATCAAGTTTTCCAGTTTCGAGTATTATGTTTTGCCCTGTCAACAGTGCCACAAGCCTTCACCCAAGTGCTCGCCCCATTAGCCAACTGGCTTCATTTACTGGGAGTCAATGCTTCTCTATACATGGACAATTGGCTGAGTCATTCACCCACGAAAGAGAAGTGCATGGAGGACTGTCAAAAGACACTGTTATTGATGCAAGATCTGGGTTTGCTGTTGAACCTACAGAAATCCAAACTGACTCCTCAACAGATTCTTGCTTTAGGGATGGAGATTGATTCTCAGAATTTTCAGGCTTCCCCATCCCCCAAAAGAATAGAGGACTGCCTGAAGAAAGCCAACCTTTTCCTTTCACTCCAAACTTGCTCAGCCACTCAATTGATGAGTCTCCAGGGCACTCTGGTGTCCATCAAACAGTTTGTGAGGTTGGGAAGGCAGCACTTGAGAACTCTATAATTTTTTCTAAGTCAGTTGGGATTGAAAGATAAATCAAACTTGTGCGTATTCCCGATAACGAGTGATAAAGGAGGACCTGCGTTGGTGGAACTCTGCAAGTAGACTATCGGAGGGAAAGTCTCTATCCATCATGAACCCCGACCTAGACTTCTTTTCCGACGTGTCGGATCTAGGTTGGGGAGCTCCCTGGGGGAAAAGAAGTTTTGGGAATGTGGTCCCAACAGGAGAGAAATCATCACAGCAGCCTGAAAGAACTAAAAGCAATCCACTTGGGACTGCAACACTTATCGAAGGAAGTTCACAATAAAGTGGTAACAGTCCACGTGGACAACACCTCAGCATTGGAGTATATCAGGCTCCAAGGGGGAACCCATTCATTCTCCCTTTGCTAGACAGCCAAGTCTCCTTCTTTGGGCAGATCAAAATCGGACCCAGTTGTTGACACGATTTTTTCAGGGAAAATGCAGCTTATTGGCAGACAAGCTAGGACATCACAAGCAGATACTCCTTACAGAGTGGATTCTAGACCGTCGGGTATGTGCTCACCTTTAGAATTGTGGGAAGAACCGATGTTGGATTTGTTTGTGATGTCCAGAAACCGCCATCTTCCCCTTTTCTGCTTACCCTTTCCAGATCCTCTAGCTTGAGCGATGGATGCGATGATGCAGGATTGGTCCAACCTGTATCTGTATGCCTTCCCTCCATTCGGAATGGTTAAGGGAAGCCCTGTAGAAGTTCCAGTCGCAGGAAGTTTTGGCTGCAAAAGGAATGGTTCCCGGAACTCCTCGAGCTACTAGTAGACTTCCCAAGACTCCTTCCGGCAATCCCAGTCCACTCAGACAACCCCACTTCAGGAGGTTTTTTCAGGACACATCCACTGTAGCTCTGACAGGGTTTCAACTGTCCTGCGGACTCTCACGAGCAAATGGCTTTTCAAGAGCTGATGCGGAAGCTATTGCTAAATGTAGACGACATTCTACTAGCAAAGTCTACTGGGCAAAGTGGGCAGTCTTTAGACTTTGGTGTAAGAAGAATAACATCTCTTCTTCTAAAACCACTTTAGCTCAAGTGGCAGACTTTCTTCTGTACTTGAGATCCTCCAGGGGACTATCTTCTTCAACTGTAAAAGGATATAGAGCTATGCTTAGCTCCATCTTTAGACACATAGGGTTAGACATTTCATCCAACCAGGATCTCTCAGATCTTATTTGGTCTTTCGACATGACCAAGATTAAGAAGGAAGAAACATGTCCTTGGAACTTATACATTGTCCTTAGGTGGCTTTCAGATTTGTGTTTTGAACCCATGCATTCACCTTCACTAAGAAACCTTACAAAGAAGACTATTTTTCTAGTAGCTCTAGCCACTGCTAGTTGAGTGAGCGAGCTCCACGCAATAGACAAAAGAATTGTTTTTTCCCAGGGAGACGCTGGCTGTTCTCTCACTCTGGGTTTCTTAGCAAGAAACGAGAATCCTTCACAGCCCTAGACTCATTCCTTTACCGTAAAAAGCTTAATGGATATCCTAGGTCCAGAGGAAGAGGAGAGAGTTCTGTGCCTGGTAAGAGCACTTAGATATTACATCCAAAGGACAGAGAAGATTAGAGGCCCAGCAAGGAATCTTTGGTGTTTGGTTAAGAACCCTTCTAGACCTTTGTCTAAGAATGCTGTATCATTTGTTTTTTTGTGAGACCTGATTCTGGAAGCACACACTCAAATTAGTGGATATTTTACCTGTACTAAAGGTTAGAACCCACGATGTGAGAGCAGTTGCTACATCAGTAGCTTTTAAGCACAATCTTTGCCTTGCTTCCATCTTATGGAGTATATACTGGAAATGTAAGTCAGTTTTTGTTATGCTATGAAGACTGAAGTACACTAGGACCATTGTCCATGGTTGGCAAAGCGTTCATTCTTCTGTCTCTTCGCCTTGGCATAGGGTGTTGAGTTCTTGGGGAGCCTGGAGGGTACAATGTACCTAGAGTGCCCACTGGTTTTTTCTGTGTAGGGCAGTGGTTTTTTATATGTTTTTTAGTATGTGGTGGTGTTTATTTTCTCTGGTTGTTGTGTTTTATTGTACTGCTCCCTGGACAGGGGTAAATACTTGTTGGCTTTGTTAATGATCAGATGTCTCTTTCATTGCAAAGTTTACATCATATTTCATTAGCGATTGGATTACTCCTTTGCTGCGGAGTCCCCCGCTTCAGTAGAGGCGATCCTGGCTATACCGCCGTGCCGCTACTTAGTCTAGATGAGTGCCAACCAGAGGCAGTATCTACCCAGAGCAGCTCTCTCACCAGGTAAGGAACAACAAGCATTATTTCAGTGCTAAGCCTTTTTATTCTGTTCTCATTTCATTAGCACTATTAATGTTTTGGGGTACAAGATGTCCATGAATCCCCTCCTCCTGTCAATGTGGATTCAGCTAAGTAATTACTGGGTAAGTTACTTATCTTAAAATTATATTTTTATGATAAAATAAAGTTTTATTTATACTTACCTAGCAATTACGGACAGAGGCTGCCCTCCTCCCCTCGCATGGACATTTGAGCATAAGCAAAATTGAAGCTATTGGCTGAGTTGTCCCTCTCTCTCACCCCAAAAGTGGGCTGGGTTAGTCACCTACATAAACAAAAGTAATTACTGGGTAAGTATATATAAAACTTTATCATAAAAATGTCATTATCATTATGGTCCTTAAATACAAACCTCTGATTTGACTGGGGTACCGTCTTCTCAGCCCCTTTTATCAAGAATAAAGAGTAATGATAATTTGGTTGTTGCAGAAAACCCCAAAATACTTAATAAAACAAAACAAGGGGTGAAACAGAAGGCTCCCTTTGTGGTAAGAGTGCTTTCCTGAAAGCAGTCCTAGTCTTCAATCATCTATAAGTAGCTCTCAGTTCATATTTACAAAATATAAAAATGTATTTATTATTATCAGATGAATTTTAACTAAAGTTTTGTTATGATAAGAGTCATTACTGTGAGTGTAATCATGATTTCTTGGTAATCATAATATTAATTTTGCTTATCTCGGCATTTGCATGTCATTGTTCTCTCAGAAACTGGGAACAGTCTTGAATAAGTATTGCATGACTATATTCATTTTTTTATCCATCCATTTACAGTAAGAATGTTTTCAGCTTCAGCATTGGAAATATCTGTATTCCGCATTGTATCTTTGAACCATTTTTTACCCAAAAGGTGATGCAATTGTTTTATCTTCTGTGGTGTACAGTATATATTGACCTTTGTCCTACTGTTATAGTCTTTACAAAATTGTAAGTGGTACAGCCCTACAGGAGGTTAGGACAGTGCACTCTGGAAAGCTAGGCAGTACTTATGGGTTTTTAAAATTTTTTCAGTTCCCAGTTGCACTGCTTTTTCCTATTCACTTTTATCTGCGTAATTTGGTGTTTTCCTATCTGGATACCCAATAGTGAAAAATGCATCTCAATGGTCTTGTTAAACTAATAATAATAATGATGATGATGATGACCTCCTAACTCCATACTTAATATCACCTTCATACTGTAGATCTTCACTCTATTATAAGGAGTTTTAGTTTGTTTCCAAAGATATTTTTAGGACTGTTCACCATAAAACCAAAGTCTCCATTATTAGCATGATGAAGCTCATAGCATCCCAGTTACTTGAATGTCTCATCTAATGTGAGGATGAATGCATCTTTCATTTACATCACAGATGTCCCTCTAGTTCAGTCTTTCCCCCACGTATGTGTACTTGATGAAGTAATATTACTGTAAAATATACCATTAAGATTTTCAATGACATCAACAGTGTTCTTGATTTTTCCTGCACCCAGGTTAATCAGAATCATCATGAAGTGGCATATTTAAGTCTCATGCCTTCTGCTGCTAAATGGGAGCTTGAAGTTGATGGAATCTGGAAAGTTCCTCCTAGTCTTGAGCTCACAGCATGGTTAGAGGACCAGTATCTTCACAACAATAACTCAAAGGTTAATCTCAAGGGATCACTCCAGGTAAGTCAGTTTGAAGTATGTTACTCACTGAATGTTTTGTAATTAGCAGTTTCACATTTTCTTGCAGCTTATCATTTGCATGAAATAGCTTTATGTAATCAACAGCTCTGCTATTGCTACTGTGCCAAGTACTTTTTAAAAATGTGCTTTTATGCAGCCTTAGCTGTATGTTCATTTCATTTAGAATTATTATCTATTAGCAAGTATAGCTTGGCATAACAATAGTTTACTCGCTTTTGTAAATTACTTGTGCTAAAACTGGCCATGAGAACTGTATTGCGTATGAGCAGTATTATGTATTTTTATGCCCCTCTGTCACTTTCAGAAAACTGTTCTTTCCAAAATTGAGATATTCACACTGCAAATTTCATGTTTACTTGGAATAGATGTGTCATTAAAAACAATTATTGTGTTTATTAAGGTTTCAAATCTTGCAAGCTCTCAGTGGAATGAGTTATGAAATTTTGTTTTGCAGCAAAAACTAGATTTAAATATGAAATTTTTAAAAGGAATGGCTGAAGCAAAAAGAGTAGATGGAGTTGCATAAATGCTACATCGTTGTTCAGAACATGAACCCTATTCATATGGAACAAGCCCCCAGGGGCCATTGACTTTGAAATTCGAGCTTCCCAAGAAAATAGTGTTCTTATGAAATAAGTGACAGAAGGTAATAGGAAAAACAGATGGAAGAGAACAGTTATTAGAAAAGAAAAATAAATTAACAAATTTACAAATATGTAGGTAAAAATGTAAGTAAATTATTAAAATACGAAGAGAATTGTTTTAGGGCAGTAATGCATTGCATCTTCACTTGAACTTTTGAAGTTCCTGTTACACGTCATCCTCAGGGAAACTGTTCCACAGTCCAACAGTGTGAGGAATAAAGGACCTCTGGAAATGAGAAGTTCAACAGCGAGGTATACCCAAGATAATGGAAATAAATGTCAGCAGTTTAGTTGTGGACAACTGACATTGAAAAAAAACATAAAATAACCATTTAAAGGATTGCATTAAACTGAGAAATAATTATACCACAGCTAAAAAGAATTACGATTTTACTTTTTACTTCTCTTAATTTTTTTATTTCTCCCTTTTCAACCAACTCTACCTGAGGCTATAAAATTATGCATTAAGACAAAGAAATGAGGGAGTTGAGTTGCTGGATAGCAAGATAAGGAGATCCAGAATATCAGTGACATGAAGAACAAGGATCAGTTGCACTGAGAATTAATGGTCAGAGAGGTTCAGCAATAAGACTGAAGAAAGCAAGTGGGAATTTAGGTGAAGTAAAAGGTTAAAAAAAGTAAGTGGGAATTTAGGTGAAGTAAAAGGTTAAAAAAAGCAAGTGGGAATTTAGGTGAAGTAAAAGGTTAAAAAAAAGCAAGTGGGAATTTAGGTGAAGTAAAAAGTTAAAAAAAAGCAAGTGGGAATTTAGGTGAGGTAAAAAGTTAAAAAAGTAAGTGCGAATTTAGGTGAGGTAAAAGGTTAAAAAAAGCAAGTAGGAATTTAGGTGAAGTAAAAGTTTAAAAAGTGGGTGTAGGTATGACTGAAGGAACACTGCAAAATCCCTTTAGTAATGCTTACTATGTAACATACAAGGAGCACTGATGACAAAAGCCTCTGTGGCCATGACAGTATGTTGACTTCTTTGCATGAAAAAGTAAAAGAAAGGGTCTGACTATAATAGTAATTTCTAACAAGCTTTATAGTGTAGAATTTGTACTAAAAAACAGGTTTTGATGTAGGAAAAACCTATTTTTGGTAGCCAGTGTGAGTCCTCAAAGGAGTTAATCTCATGGTCCCTAGAGGGGCTTCATGAGATAGACCAACCAATTTTAAAGAATTCTCTTCAAGTTGGTCTGTCCAGTATAGTGCGTTGACACTGAAAGAGTATAGGACTCAAGGCAAGAGGGCTCCTTCTCTTGTCTACAACACCTGCCAAGGTTCCGTTCCTATTATCAACATGCAGAAGTGGCAACAGTGTGCTGTTCATTATTGGATCGACAACGTATCTCGCGTAAGACCAGCTCTCGTTATTCTGTTTGAGGTCTTTGCAAGATAATTATTCACCCAAATCACATGCCTTTTCATCAGGGGAAGTGGGTGGGTTGGAGGACTCAGCGGCTACCAAAAATAGGTTTTTCCTACATCAAAACCTGTTTTTTGATAGTATAGCCGCTGTTTGTCCTCAAAGTAGCTTACCAAAGAAATTGACAGGTGACGCAATGGCTAAGCTCTTAAAATTCAACCTCAACAACCCAGATAAAATTTTTGGTCCAAGGTTAAGCCACAAGTTATAAACCACAGTCTATATTCCAGATACCCTTAGGGTGTGGCTACAAAGAAAGACCTTGTGAGGTGAATTGTAGACAAGTGCCACTTCTTTGCTTGTGCCCCTGACTACGCCCTTGGTGGCTAACCCTTCTTCCTCGTTTCTCTTTCCCAGCAAGCTTCCCCTTCTGGCTGTCTCTCCTTTGGGAGAGAACTCCCCATCATCTTCTCTCGCGCTTCATCGAGCGTGGAACGGCATAGGGGAGTGGACGGTCAAGATGACCTCTTGTCTGGGTCCCCCCTCCCCCCCTCACTCCAGTGGGAAAATTTTTCCCTCAGAGCAAGTAGAGTCTCCCCCTCCACTAACCCAACCTTTTCTTCTTCCAGTATGGCAGTCAAGTCTCTCCTTGGTACACAGGCTGCCACTATTGCTACGACATCCATGGTGACCATGACAGCGTTTGCTAAGGTACCCATTACCATCTTGTCTCACTTCAGCACTCAAGTGACTACTGTCTCGGCATCCCAGCACGCTGTGCCCCTCCCTCTAGGTTTTGCCGTTGCCCTGCCATCTCAGGCTGTCCCGTCACTGCTCCTGTTTCTGATGTTCCTGCTGCCCGGGCTGCTCCTGCCGCTCCTGTTGCCCTGGCTGCTTTTGTGATGCCTGCTGCTCCCTTGTGGATGGGGGACTTGACCGCCATCCTGAAGAAGATAAGAAGATGAAGAGGAAGAAGTCAAGAAAGAGGTCCCGTAAGGTGTTGTCGTCTTTGTCTTCATCTTCGCCTTTGTCATCTGCTACCACCTCCCCTTCCTCTTCTGAGGCTTGTCAGACAAAGAAGATGAAGGCTGTCCTCCCCCCCCCCAACAGAAGCCCCACTCTGGGACTTGTAAGGGGCTGCCTCCCTCCACAGGGGAAACAGTAGGATCTCTCGTCGGCTCTTCCCAGCCTTTGGGTTCAGGAACTGGATTGCTTACTCTCCAGGGCTTAGCATTTCAGGAGCCATGGGCACACAGACTTCTGAGTACCCAAGTCTCTAAGGAGGCTCAAGTTTCCTGAACCGGTGCCAGAGAGACCTCTCACCGTGCCAGTTCAGGCACAGAGTGAGAGAAAGAGTCGAGATGTGCAGGTGTCTCAGCTCTTCCTGCTGACACCAGTGCCCGGCCAGGCTCCCAACCTGGTGCCTCGGTCCGGAGTCCAAACACCCAGAGAAACAGAGAGGAGGTCCCCTGTGTAGTCTTCTTGAAGAAGACTGGGGCATGTCAAGAGGACAGTGCAAATTCTCCCCAACCAGTGGTGAGTTCCACCTCGCTCAGTCCCCAGTCGCGGCCTGGCTCGGTCGAGTTGATCACTCGGCTCGGCTTGTGCAAATCTCTATGCTTTCCTTGGAACAGCGCTTCGCCAAGGCGTAAGCGCTCTCCTGGACCCGTGTTGCCATTATCACCACAGGTTGATGACTGCACGCAGCCCATCCCTCCTGCTGTTTCTGCTGGCAGGACTGGTGGGAGTGCCCAATCCTCCGGCACCTATCCCCTCAACCTCCTGGGGTTTTATTGGGAGGCATGAGACGGACAGGAGAAACTCTGGAGGGTCCTCTCCCCAGAGTTCAACTACAAAGCGCACGTTCCTGGCTCAGTCCTCAGATCGACTCGGTTGTACGCCTGAGTAGTGCAGGATGGATTGAAGGGATCTGCCAAGGTTCTCCCTCCTGTGGGGGGAGTAGATCGGGAGGACCACACCCTGAAAGGACTCGAGGGTCCTCTTCCTCAGGATGTGGACGCCCCTGAGATACAGAGGGCCTATGCAGAGATCATCGCGCTGATTCATCAGCACAGTGATCTCAGGGAAAGGGCCACAGCCTCTTCTGTAGATCATCCTTCATGCCTCGAATCCTTTTGGGACCCTAAGAAGGAACCGAAGGAACCAAAGGTTTCGATGGGGCTGCAGTGGTCCTTGCTTGCCGAGGGGGTGCTCGACCAGGTGAATAATCTTGTTTCTGGGCTGGAGAATTCGCTTCGCTTCGAACCTCTTGGACAAGCTTCTTCCCCGTCCTCCGCCTCGACAGAAGCGGTATTACATGCCCATGGAGGGGTCTTGCCAACTGAGCAGGTTGACCCGGACATAGTTCGCCTAGGTCCAGGCACCTTGTTTGGAAGGGGTCTCCCTTTTACAGCAAGAAGCAGCGACCCTGGAGGCTACTGCCATGGCGGCCCTTCAGGCAGTCTCCTGGCTGGATCTGTGGTCTTTCACAGTATCCAAGGTGGCTGCCTCCTCAGGTGCTATTGTTCCTGGGGAGGACTCCACCTTTGGGAGACTATTCCAGTCTGGAAGTAGAGCCATCTCCTACCTCACCCACCAGATGGCAAACCTGTGGGCAAATGTTGTGCTGAAGAGAAGGGATGCTATCCTGTCACTGATCACCAGGTTTGTTGGTCCCGAGTCGGCAACGACCCTAAGGAACAGATCGTTGCTGGGTTCTGCCTCTGTCTTCCCTAGGGAGTTGGTAGATGCTGTGGTGGGCAAGCGTCGGGCCAAAGACAGTAACCGCCTTGTCCATCAGGCAGTGGCCAAGACCTCCGGGTCTATGCACACCAATGCGGCCCGACCTTCGGGTCAGGCTAGCACTTCCTCGGCCCCTAAGAAGACCCATGCGTCGAAGGGCAGCCACGGGAATACCCAGCCTCCTCCTTCTGCCCGAAAAGGCATGCAATCGCGCCCCTTTCAGCCTGCTTTCCAGTCCAGAAAAGGGTGCAAGGGGAAGAAGGAGAAGGGAAAATACTAGGGGCTGAGTTCCCCTCCAGCTGCTGCCATTGGTGGGGGTGTGCCTGTTGAACCATTGGGCAACATGGCAGCGATACAGAGTCAAGAACTGGGTAGTGGATGTCCTTCAGGAAGGATATCTACTCCCCTTTGAGTCTCAGCCACCCCTCACCAACTCTACGGTCCGTCTCCTTACCTACGTTCCTGGTTCGCCGAAGGATCTCGGACTCGGGCAAGACGTGCAAGCCATGCTGAGCAAGGGTGCTGTGGAAGTCATGTCAGATTGGTCCCCAGGCTTTTACTGTCATGTCTTTCTTGTAGAGAAAGCTTCGGGGTGTTGGAGACCGGTCATAGACCTCTCTCCCTTGAACCAATTTGTTTCCCATACTCGGTTCACGATGGAGACAGTGCACTCAATGCTTGCCTCCACCAGGGAGAACGACTTCATGCTTACGGTGGACTTGAAGGATGCATATTTTCAAATACCCATCCATCCATCCTCCCGCAAGCACCTTCGCTTTATCCTTGGGGAGACAGTGTTCCAGTTCGGGGCACTCTGCTTCGGCCTCTTGACCGCTCCTCATGTGTTCACGCGAGTGTTCACCCTGGTGTCAGCTTGGGCCCATTCGCACAGGATGTGTCTGTTGAGGTATCTCAATGATTGGCCTGTCCTGGCGAGCTTCCGCTTGTAGTTGCTTCAGGACAGGGATCAACTCCTCGAGTTTTGCCACAATCTAGGGATTGTGGTAAATCTCAAGAAGTCTGATCTCACCCCAAGCAGAGGATAAAGTACCTGGACATGGTGATAGATACAGTAGCAGCAAGAGTCTTTCCCCTCACACTCGTATCAGCAGGTGCAGGAAAGCAGCACAACGGTTCGTTCCTGTCTTGAAGGGAGCAGTCAGCTCGACAATGGCAAGTCGTCATCGGTCACCTGTTGTCATCGGAGAAGCTGGTCCCTCATGGGCGTCTTCACCTTCGTTCCCTTCATTGGAGACTGAAGGGGTACTGGTCCCAGTCTCGAGACCCTCAATTCTTTCTCATTCCTCTCTTGGGGGAAGTGAGAGATGATCCAGACTGGTGGTTGGATGACAGGAACCTCGTAATAGGATGATGCCTGCATACTTCCTCCAGACATGTCTGTTCTCAGACGCATCAACTGAGGGATGGGGCGCACACCAGAAGGAGTTGCTGACTTCGGGAGTGTGGAATCAAGATGACAAGTGCCTTCACATCAACATCCTGAACTCAAGGTGGCCTTCCTGGCCCTCCAAAAGTTTCAGGATCAAGTGATGGGACAATCCGTGGTTTTGATGAGCAACAGCGCCATGGTAGTGGCATATTTCAACAAGCAGGGGGGTTCTCATATCCCTTCCGCTCCATCAGTTGACTATGTAGGTGCATGAGTGGGCAGTGTCGCACTTGGTAGAGCTGTCAGCTAGATACATTCCAGGCAAGAGGAATGTAGTGGCAGACAAGCTCAGCCACCAGAATCAAATGATAGGGACAGAGTGGTCCCTTCACTCAGACATCATGGAGAGGTTGTTCGATCTGTGGGGGCTTCCAGTCATAGATCTGTTTGCCACCTGGCAAAACAGGAAACTTCAGGTCTTCTGTTCAGTCATGCCAGACCCATGGGCTGCTGCAGAGGATGCCTTTCAGCATCCGTGGGACATCCTGGATGTCTATGCCTTCCCTCCATTTTGTCTGATTCGCAGGGTGATCAGCCAGGTGTTGGTCATCCCGAATCTCAGGATGATTTTGGTGGCTCCCAAATGGTCACAGGTCGATTAGTATCCCAACCTGTTAGCTCTGCTCTCCAAAGCACTGAGAGAGATTCTACCCTGGCCCAACCTGCTGAGTCAACCTCACGTAGAGTTGTGCCACCAGGCAGTGCAGTCCCTGTGTCTTCACAGCTGGCAGTTATCCAGCATCTCTTGCGAGCAAGGGGCTTTTCACGCTGCACAGTAACAGAGATGGCTGGATACCTCAGACAGTCCTCTGCAGTGGTATACCAGGGTTTGGGCCGTCTTCTGTGGTTGGTTTCGTAAACAGGGTCTCTCTCCGTGTGGAGCTTCTATTCGGCAGGTCACAGACTTCCTCGTCTTCCTTCCCTGAGAGAAGCTTCTTTCTATTTCAGCTGTAAAGGGCCATAGGGCCGCACTTGGTCTAATCTTGCAGCTGAAAGGGGGGTAGACATCTTCTCCTCCTTCGAGATTTTGCTACTGATGAGAAGCTTTGAAAGGTCTTGCCCACCCAAGGGACCTCAGGCCCCCTGTGTAAGATGTGACTCTCATTCTGAGGAGCCTGACTCATGTACTGTATGAGCCTTTACAAGACTCGTCAGACAGGGATCTGACCCTCAAGACCGTCTTCCTGCTTGCCCTGGTATCGGCAAAGAGAGTAGGAGAACTGTATGGACTTTCCTTCAGTGTCAAACAATGGAGGGAATGGGGATCAATTACACTCTATTTCATCCCGGATTTCATAGCAAAGACTCAGAACCCATCGGTCCCTGATGCTAGGTTCAATTCCTTCACGATTCCCTCCCTAGAGGACTTTGTAGATAATGATCCAGACAAGATGCTACTTTGTCCTATTAGAGTGCTGCAGTGCTATCTGAAGAGGAATCGTCATCTCTGGCCTGAGTGTTGACAACTCTTCGTTAACACTGGTTCATCCAAGAAAGAATCGTCCAAGAACACGATTTCCTTGCGGCTTCGTGAAACGATCAGGAGAGCATACTCTGCTGCTGGCGAAGACGACACCTGTACCTTCCGCCCAAGGGCTCACAAAGTCAGGGGCATTGGTCCGACCTCTTGATTCTGGAAGAACCTATCGGTTCTTCAGGTATTGAAAGCGGGGTGTGATCTCAACAGACCACTTTCACCTCTTTCTACTTTCGGGACATTGCCCACAAGTCCTTGGACACGTTTTCCTTGGGACCTGTGGTGGCTGCTCAACAAGTGTAGTTTACCTGGCTCCTCTAACAGGTCAGGTTGCATCTCGCCAAAGATGTTCTGGTTGTGGATGCGAGAATGAGTGCGGGAGTGACTTTGCCTCTCCTTCTCCTTGCTTCTTATCCTTCGTCTCTTCCTTCGGGCAGAGAGTGGGAGAGCCATTACATGCTGGATCTGAAGGTCAATGCAGGTAAGCTTGTACTTCGAGGTTTCTTTCTATTTTTCCTTCCAGGGTTATAGAAGCAAACCCGGCTCCTTTCTCTAGCAAGGGGAGGAATGAGATCCTGACAATAAGACAAACCTAATACCTTACTGTCTCTGACTTTTAAGGTTCATCCTGGCCCTTTTTTGTATGAGGTTACATTTTCCTGCCTCATGCAAAAAGGTCGAGAAGTCTGACAGTTGATCATGCACTGCCACACCCCGATCAATTCTTCAGAGGCAGGTTTCCCTTCCTTGCTCTATCAAACAGGAAGAGAATCCTAGGTGTGGAGAACTCCAGTCAGTTCAAGAGACTCACTCAGATTCCTCCCTCCAACCAGTGAGTCGTCCTCATGTGAAGGACCAATGGTTTGTATATCGTAGGAAAAAATCACAATTTTTTAAAGTAAATTGTATTTTTTGTAACTATACAAACCTGAGGTCCTTTACATTACATTTTATGCCCACCCCATGCCACCCCTCAATCTGGCACCTGGGCTGAAAGGCAAATTGGAATGTTTACATCCAGGCAGGTGGGACTCCCGCCTACGGGATGGTAGTTAACTGCCTAACCACCTTGTTCGAAAGTTCAACAGCCATTTCCAGCTTCACTGTAAGTAATTCCTAATGTAAAGGACCTCAAGTTTGTATAGTTAGGAAAAATACAGTTTACTTTAAAAAATTGTGATTTTTGGAGGTTTCAGTTTTCAAAGATATAGGAAAATGGCTACTAGCCCCAGAAAGTTGATATGACACTTCCTCAGAGCAGGTGACCACCTCCCTGCTACCTGACAGTCTTCCCAATGGCCTCCTCATCCTGTCAAGGAGGCATCCATGTGTATTATCACTTGTAAAGGCAGAGGAGGCAGGGTGACTTGTTTTGCCAGAAATGCCGTCCAGGCCCAGTGCCAGAGTATTTCCCCAACTTTTTTACTCTTTTGATGAAGTCGATAACGAATTTTATTACTTTTGTGCGATAGTCATAATTTGTTTACATTTTTAGTTGCAATCTGAGGATTGGGTCTGCCACATATGCAAACTGTAACAGGCCCATTATACACTCCAACTGACGTCTGGAAATGCTGGGCTGTGCAAGGAACCTTTTCAGTTCCTTCCTTATTCTATTTTGAGTATTGGTGGGGAAAGACAACTGGCTGTGAAGAGTATCCCAACAAGTCCCAGCCACTGAAAGTGTCTGTTGGGTGTAAGGCGGGATTAGTTCTTTTCTGAGTTCCCAGACAACTACTCTTGTTAATTTTGTAAAGATTCTTGGGGCAATGTTTAACCAAACGGCATGACCTTGAATCTGTACATTACTTTTCCTTATCCGGAACCCGAAAGGAGTGGAGGAAGGGAACAGCAATAGGGACATGTCATTATGTGTCTTTCAGATCTATAGAGAAGGTCCAGGACCCTTGTGGAATGATTGAACATGCTTGGGCAACAGTAGTCATCTGGAAACTGTGTCAAACAATGTGTTTGTTCAATTCTGATAGGTCGAGGTTCACCCTCTGTTTGATAGGAATCATCCTTGGGGACACTGAAGAGACGTGCTTGGTGGCAAATATACATATGTTTCTCAATGACTCCTTTTAAAATGGCTTTCTGCACATATTCTTCCAAAGATGGGTCTGGTTCTTGGAAAGCCTCTTGAAAGGGGTAGGGGGGGAAAGATGAGACCATTTCCATCCTAGCCCATTTAAGATAATACTGTCCCCCCAAGGGGAGGACTTCCATCGCATGTGATGCTGTAGAAGACAACTCCAGACCATACCATTCTTATTGGGCTTCACCTTTTCCCTTGCCTTTAATAGGCATTCCAGGAGTTGCTTTTCCTTTTCCCAGTATGAGCTGCTTTACCCACTTTGAAAGGGATGCTCTTGCTGCTGTTGTCCCTTCTGTTGTTGTTTGAAGGATCCTTAGGGATGACTAGAGACTTGTATGACTTTCCAAGGAGAGCATATACTGTATTGTGAATGAGCCCAACAAGAGAAGTTGGGCTCATTCACTGAGTTGAGCCACAACAGGCTCCTCAAAAGGTCCTTACAGAAGGGGCTAGAATGTAATAAGGAAGATACAATGGGGAGTGACTTATTGGAGCCCGCCCGTGTTTCCATTCTAGCCTTTATGCGACACTAGAAAATCATAGAGGTCTCCCTATAGGGTCTGCATAAATGTTTTGGCTACAGCAGCAAACATTGTTTTAGAGGATTCTGGAAGCCTTCTAATAGAAACTTCCAGCGTACTAGTAAAGGTTATGATACTGAGGAGATGAAGCCTAGCATAAAATTCAGCTAAGGCTGTCCTCTGTGAGATTTTTTGCATAGGGGTCTCAAACTGTTGAGTGACCACATCCAGAGGGAGCTTTTTTCCTGTCAAAAGGAAGGGCTAGTGCTGCACATTCCTTAGTAGGATTATCAGACACTGGGATGACAGAGACAAATGGCTTTAATTCTGCCATTGACTCTCATTTCCCAGTTACCACAAAATTCTGAAAATTTGCCTTCACATGATTGTTTTAAAAGTGAATAGACAGAAGGCTGGGGCTACCTGATGAGCGTATTGGGTCTTACCTAAAATAAATATAAAACCTCATTTTACACTGACATGATAAAAGGTCTTTTCTATGGCTTTCAATGCTTTATCCTTAGGTAGGATAACCGTTTCCTTCGGCGGTTTCTCAGTACCTACTGAAGGAGGGACTAAATGCCATTCAGTATTAGGAAATGCTGCCCTGTCCTGAAATTTTACATGTTGGACTTAAGTCATGGTTTTCCTTTCATTAATAAGGTATTAACCATCAGGAGAGAGGATAAACACTGAGGCATCATGCCAAGGGTTATCAGTATCATCAGGGACAATTACTGGAGCACCTACTATCCTTTGGTTTGAAGTTTCATAGTCTGAACTGGCCTTATTGTTGCTACCAGTTGGACCTCTAAACCCAGACTCAGCCCGGGCAGGCTGTGCAGCCACTTTCTTTTGCTTAAAGGCTGAGAATTTCTTACATCAGTGTCCAGGACTGACCTGAATTCCTGTTTGGAATCATGGATAGTGTCTCTGATATATTGATGCTCAGTAGCAAGGACATCCTTGATCCTGTTCATAATTTCCTCGGAAGTCAGCAAATGAAACAAGCATCATTTCCCTTCTAGGGAAGCTTGAGCAAACTGATTGTGCCCTGACAGCCATACTGTGACTGCCCAACAACCAAAGACAGAAGTCCTGGAGGACCTACCACACCCCTCAGAAAATACGGACACTTTACACAGGATTAGGTGGATCCTATTAGGATCCCTTCACTAAATGATAGCTGCATGGGAGACAGATTTCCTTTTGAGGTATCTCTCTCATGTACAGCTGAAGGCTGTGTCCCTGGTCCTTCCGAGTTCAGCAGGGCAGTTTCAGTAGCAATATCCACTTCATGTCCGGTAAAAGGGACAGCTCCCCCAAGTTAAGACGACTCTGTCATCAGAAGGGTTGATCTGGGAGGTACTAGGAACCAATGCTTTTGGGTTTGACCCAGACATGGGTTCTGCTCGGAAATGGAAAGGGAAATATACTCCATCAGAGCTTTGCCAGAAAGATGTAGCCTCCTCCTTCCATACTTTTACTGAAGCCTAGGACTCAACCAGCCAGCTTAAAGCAAACTGTTTCATTCTTAACTCTTGTTGCCAGGAGCATATTACAATTTTCACGTCTGACGACCGACCATATATTCCCCCTTTATTCCAACAAGGACAAAGTTCATGGCAGGTATGGAACATACCCACTGGCGAAAAGCCGACTGAGAAATTCTCTGCAGCACACGTAATCGGTGGGCCTTGTATAACAGCAGCTCTATAATGATATAAGGAACAAGTATTTATTAGAAACTATTTGGTACTAACCATCTATAATCTTTGTATGAACAATATACTAAAGATACCATAGGCTAGCTTGGTCACAAGTGTGTAGTAATACAGTAGTATGTTGTTATGATAATGGTTATCCCTACATTCATGGCCACTACCATAAATTTTGTTTTTCTCACAAATGTTAGATGTGCTAATTATTTGTAATAACTTAGGCAGCATAACTAACATGAATAGGTCAACTTGGACACAAGTATGTAGCCATATTGCTGTATACTGTTAGCCATCATAACATATCGGTTTTTGTCATCTAAGACAATAGTCATATATTAAATATATAATTACTACATAAATTTTTGCCTTAAAAGTAAATTCTTGAATGTTACACCGTTCCATTAAGCCAAAACATTTGCAAATTTATGATTTGTTTACTGGCGTAGGCTACTGGCCGCAGGTAAAAACTATAGGCTATATATGAAAGTACTTCAATAAAAATATTTTGCCAAGGGAAAAATTTTTTTTCTAAATAAGCTAGATGCATATAAATTAAGTAAAATTTCAATGCCTATTATATGACAATGTGAAAGTTTAATAATCTCGTAGGAAAACAAACATCAAATACATTTTACTGAGTGACGCTGCCAGGGGCGGAGCAATACCTGCTAGTAGTTCCATGAAGGAAAAGATCATCAAGTGTGATACAAGTTCCCTGGTATTAATGCTAAATAGGGAACATTATCACAAAAAACTATTCAGTTTGGTAATTAAGTACTATGATTAAGTAATTGGTTTTACTTAACACCAAGGTTTGGAAGTTGAACACAACTGAAAATTGGTTCTGACTCTACATAGCTCTATGAACTCTCAGGCTAATAATAATAATAACGGAAGTAACCTAGCGTATCTACTAAGTAGTCCAGATGGACCCAATTAGGATCCCTAACTACTAAGGTAGAGAGTCATATACCAAAGATCTTAAAAGTATTACTTTAATACAGTATAATTAAACATTGTTTGTCGGCTAGCAAAGACAGTAGTGTAAACAAAAATTAAACATTGTTTGTCGGCTAGCAAAAACAGCAGCGTAAACAAGAACTGAACATCGTTTGTCAGCTAGCAAAGGTGGCAGTGTAAACAAAAGTTAAACATTGTTTGCCAGCTAGCAAAGATGGTGACATAAACAAAAATTAAACATTGTTTGTCGGCTAGCAAAGATGGTAGCATAAACAGAAACTTATTTCTCACCCTGCAGGAGACACCGGTTCCCAAATTTAGTGAAATACATTACCATTAAAAAAAAATTTTTTTTTTAATTTCTGCTGGGACTTAACAGTATGTACTTAACTTGCTTCAGTTCGGTTTTTCCATGACAACCAAGTATGATCTGAAGCACTTATACACGCAAAATTTCAGCTGTGTGCTAACGTGTTGCAGAGACCAGAGATTAATTGGAGTTGGTCTGACGCGAGGTACATTGTCAACCCAATAATGAACAGTGCACAGTGTGCCATTGCCACATCTGTAGGTTGATAATAGGACTGGGACCTTGGCAGCCGCTGTAGACAAGAGAAAGAGCCCTCTTGCCTCAAGTCCTCTATTCTTTCAGTGTCAACGTGCACTATACTGGCCAGACGAACTGGAAAGGAATTCTTTGAAATTGGCTGGTCTATCTTCTGGAGCCCCACGAGGGAATGTGAGAGTAATTCCTTTGAGGACGAACAGTGGCTACACTGTAAAAATATCATTATATAAGAACATAGCTATCTATTATGAAGAATGAAAGAAAATCAGTTGTAAAATGTAGGAAAATCAGGGCACTTCTCTTTCTATTCATATTTTGCAGTATTAGGTGTCCAGGTGGTCAATTTTTTGTCACAAAATGGCACAAATAAGAAAAAGGAGGAAGGTAAATAAATTGCATAACTTCATGATATTTTGTGTATTTTATTATTAAACTTTAAGTGTTTAATAAAATAGTACATAATTAATACTCAGAAAAATATAGGAAAGTATATTTTGAAAGAGACATGGAAGGTTGGTATAAGTACATGAATATTTTAAAAGAAGAAATACTGTAAGTTCATCTTCATTTTCTTTTGATTTATTTAGGAAAAAAAAGCTTAAACAATGAATAAAACTTTCGCAAAAATTTGTGCGACTAAGCTGAGGCGCTTGGTACTGTGCATTTGATGATTTTAAAATGAAAACTTTACTCTGCTGTTATGCCCTAGGGACATTTAAAATATTCATAATGATACACATGAGAATATATCTGCAAAAGATTAGGTATAAGGAGAAAAGACTATCATGAAAGCAAACAGGAATTTTATATAAGTGACTTACCAAGTAATTACATAACCTATAGTTTTCCTTGCATGGCAGCTTGAATTAAAAATTTGCAGGTAACGCCTCAAAGTACAGCACGGGTTACTGGTCCCACCCACTAACGGGAATACCAGGAACTACTGGCAGACAACCTCATTCTGTTTCTGCCAGCACTCGAGTCAACACCGAGTGTCGGTGTCAGCCTTGTTCTTAAATTTGCCGGTCAGAGACCAAATTTCAGTTATGTATTATCACTGATTTCGCGTAACCTTCAAGCCTACAGCTTTCAGGATCAGTATTTTATTTTCTTGTTTTTAAGATCTGATTCAAATTTATCATATTTCACTACAGTAGCGGATTCGCAATCAAATTGTTTAACCATCAATAGCATAGTTTACTGCACTACCACCTTTACTGGTTAACGTAATAAAACATAAACATTGCGTTTGTTACCAAACCAATATTTATGGTAGTAAAATACTTATCGGCAAGTCTCAATGTTTAAGATTTGAGACATGTTTGTGTGATGATACTTTGTGTACTTCAACTATTGTCGGTAAAGGTTAACTTTCCTTTTCTGAATAACGTAATGGCTTAAATAGTGTCCACTACCGGGCTGACATTTTTGGTAGTGTTTACATATCTGAAAGTCTCAAATAATGTTTAATAGGATTTGAGATATGTATGATGGTACTTGGTGTACTTCGAACTGTCAGTAAAGTTTAGCTTTCCTATTCCAAGCAGCGTAATAAGATGTAAGCATTGCATTCTCTACTGAATTGATTTTTAGTATGTAATGAAATAAATACAGTGAACCCCAGATTCGCAGGGGATGCGCACCACAACCCCCACAAATAGCTAAAATCTGCAAATACTTAAAACCCTCTAAAAACACTTAGAACTGCCCGTTTTGATAGTTTAAACACAAGAAAACCCTGTAAAAATGCTTATACCTGAGTATTCTAATAGTTTTATCACAATAGAACTGCCCATTTTGATAGTTTAAACACAAGAAAAACCCTGTAAAAATGCTTATACCTGAGTATTTTAATAGTTTTATCACAAAAAGTGCATTTATTCATGAAAATTATATGAAAATACAGTAACTAGTGAATATTTCTCAGTGAAAAATACCACAAATGGGCGAATAAGACGAATAATGGCTAGATATGTTCCACAGAGAAACCCAAATGCATGAGTCCGTGAATGATGAGAACGCGAATACGGGGGTTTACTGTATCTGCAAGCCTCAAATAATGTTTGTTAGGAGTCAAGATATGTCTGTATGGTAGTACTTTGGGTAGTTAAAGCGTTTGTCGGTAAAGAATTAATTGAATATCTTATTACACTTTCCTTGGCAGAGAACTGAGAAGTGTAAGGGCAGAACATAGTAATGAGAGAATTTGTGCTTATTTTGGTGGTGCTGAGCTTTGGAGTATTGACAGCTGAGAATCGCCTCCAATCGCCCAGGAGCGCTCACCGGCTTCTGAGTCTTGACTCCCAAGCTGCTACCTCACCTGGCACCAGCTACATCCTGGGAGTGCCCAGCGCCCGACGCCAGTTCCCTATCGTCTAGTGTCAACTCTCTCCTGCTACTAGCCATCTTATTTTGTATCCACTTGCTCCCACACCTGGCTCCCTTGCTTCCTTTCCATGCCATTACCAATCTTGTGTCCAAATTAACAGAAGTTAATCTTGTAATAGTGAAGTTTTGTGCAGTGGAGGAGGTGGCTACTTGTCCCCTGATGCTCCTAGACAAAGGTCCCTGTCCCGCTCCCCTGCACCGGGGTAAGACATACTGGAGGTCCAAGGGAGATCCGGGAATTATTCATGGGTAGTCGCCCCTGCAGTCGAGCTTGTTGTCCGGTCCCAGGTATCGACAGTTTTCCACCTTCGCATGATAGCTCAAGACGAGCTGACACTACTTCCTTTTTGTGTCACTTAGTGTCTCAGAGTCCTGTCTTTTGCAGAGAGGGACTATTGTGTCCAGAAGTTTTGAGCTTGCTGTAGGAAGCTCCCTTCTCTGGCATTTTCTTCATCCTGTAGGAGTTTCTCAGGGAGTTGGAAGTTTGTTTTTCTTTGTTTAGGGAGCAAGTCTAGTGCCTTTTGTCTTTCTATCCTCTGGTGCTTTGATGGAACTTAGACCTGCTTGACGAAGATTGCTTCAAGATTTTGAAGCAAGGTCTTTCTTGTCTGACAACAGGAGCACTGGCTAGAAGTTAGAGGACTCTAGCATTTTTCAAGAGGCATAGCCTTGGAGTGTCTCTTACTTCTGTCTGGTTTGGACAAGGACAGTCAAGGTAGCTTTTGTGTTTTCCACTCTCTTCTTTGGGTCTCTAGAAGAGAGAACTGTAGTACATAGTCGCACCCAGCCTACCTTACAGTCTCCTTCGCTGAGTTAGCTTTTGGAATGCCGATCTCAATCTTGGAACATTAGTGGATGAGTCTACAGGGACTCTGTCTTCTACCGAGTTGATTTTTTAAGTTTGTCAGACTTCATAGGAGGGTTTTGCTTTTCTTCCTGTGGACCAGCGCTTCCTATCGGCGCCAGTTCCCAAATGCCTCGAATCAACTTCTGAGCTCCAGGCACCATCTTCCTGGTGCTGATTTCCTTTCTCCTGACTTCTGTTGTAGAGTGCCCAGTACTATCTAGAGACTTTTGTGTCCATATGCAGGATTTTGTCATACCTGGTTTGGACAGGCCTCTGTTTTCCTGTGATTAGGTTTTTGTGTCTCTTATGGTTGTTTTTTCAAGCGTTATAAACGTGCCAGATGTTAGTTCCATCATGAACATTTTCACATATGTCTACAGTCTGTACAAGGTATAGTCAAGTTCACACAAACCTTTTTCAAGTCCAGTAAGAAGTCATTTCCACATGGATGTGCTCGTGTCTGCACGACTGTCAAGGATCAACAGGGTAGGCTACTAGTTCACTGAGTTGTCCGAAAGCCTGCACAATGATTTGCAAGTTCACTCCATTGCTTGCGAGTCCACAGAATCGTCAGCAAGACTGCATGGCCAGTGATTCCCTTTTTTCTCTTTAAGATGAGGTTCTAGACAGAGATGAATCAGACAGCCTAGTAGTCTCTCTCTCTCTCATTATGTCTATGTTTCCCTGGATGACTGATTTTTATCTCCCTTCGAGGAAAGATTGAAGGTTTTGGGATCATACTGGGTCAGGGATTCACAGCCGGACTCCGTCGTCCTTTTCCTTATTCCCAGTCTTCAGTTGGACCTGCAGTAGTGGCTGTCTGAATTTAAGCTTTCGGAAGAAGTCCCTCATCATGAGCCTAGTCTTAAACTGCTTCTCTCTCCTTATTCTAGTAGAAGGAGCCCGCTCGGGGACCCCGAAACTTCCGCGATGTGTCCCCGGGGGAACAGAGTCTTCACACATATGCTAGAGAACCGAAAGCCATTTGCTTAAGGCTTCAGGTCTTCTCATCTCTCGCTTACTCCTAGACTGCGGTTTCCTTTAGAGTAGACCACAGTCCTTACGTTTTTTCCTTAAGCACTCACCACAAGTGACAAGAAGGTTTTACTGCGGATGATAATCAAGTATTTTCTAACTCAACTGGAATTTCTGTTGGATGAGCTGAGCTGTCAGAAGCTCATTCTTACTCCCGAGTGGACCTAGAATCTCCTGATCTGTTGGGTTTTGTGTTTCTACGGGGCAGGCTGACCTTGTCTGTCTGCCACCTTAAAGGAACCTTTTAGCACGAGCAGCAGACACCATACTGCAAGATTGTTCCAACATGGACCTCCATGCTCTTCCTCCATTCAACATGGTCAGTGAAACCCCACTCTGAACCATAATTTAGGGTACCTGTATTGCTAAGATTGATTGGTGGACTCTCCAAGAATCCTTCCACTATTCATTTCTTCTCGAATAACCTCTCTTCAAGAGACATCACCAAAGGTGGTATGCTATTATGCAGACAGGCTTACGGCTGCCCAGTTTCTGGTCAGGAAGGAGGGTTTTTTTCAGAGTACTACAGTACTAGAGACATTCGAAAGATGCAGGCATCATCTTCTAGTTCAGTCTACCACCTAAGTGAACAATGCTCGATCGGGTGTGTCAGACTCTTAAGTTTCTTCTTCTGAGACACTTATGACTCATGGCAGCATTGCCTTTTTTATCGGAGAGGATATAGAATCTCTCATGCTCGTCCTTTTTAGGAGTATCAAGCTGTCCATCTCAGTAACACGGTTTGCTAGTTTACCCTGGAATTTATTAACCGAGAATGAGTATCATTCCATGATCTGGAACCACTCTCTCTCCCAAGCACTTAATGGAATAGAAGATGGTCTTAACAGCTGGGCACAGTGCTCAGGGCTCCCATGGGCACCCACCAGCCTGTGCCTTTCCTTCGCCAGACTTCCAGTTCGCCTGGCGCACTGCCCTGAGCTCCTAGGAGTGCCCGCCAGCTCTTGACCAAATAGTCATCTGGTGACCAGCTCAGCTGGCGCCACCTACAGCCTGGTGCCAGTTCAGTACACCCAGCGCCTGGCATCAGCTGCCAATTGTCTGGCACAAAATCTCCCCACACCCTTGGCTCTGGGAAGGAGTAGAAAGTTCTCTGTTCTGTCGGAGTTTTCGGGTATTACTTGAGCAGGATTGGAAATGGAGCTTTTCTCCTTTAGCGTTCTGACAAGGACTCTTTTTCGTCCTCAGTCTAAGAACACATTGTTCTTCGTCATGTATGGACTTGATCTTTGAGACCATTCTTAGTTTCAGAAGAGAATTGTGCCTGCTTTTTAGTGAAGGCTAAAGACACCAGAACAACGTCTTTCTCTTTAGTCTTTGTGCATGTGCGCCCCTTAAGTCCATCCTACAATTAACCTACAGGAAGTGTAATCTATTTTCACTTCTCACTTCTTCAGAAAGTTTAAAGTGTTAAAACTGTTTTTTGCAGTACCTTGCATTTATTAGTACAGTAACTGGCTTGACATTGTGGAAGGAAGCAGAGGATTTTCTCCTAACTTTCTCTTCACCTTGTAGTAAAGTAATGAGTGTTGTGAGAACCGGGAGGCATAATGTACCTTGGGCAAACACCACTTTCAGTGGATGGGTTGTGGTCTTTTTTTCAGTGCAGGTGCCAGTGTTATGTGGTTGTTTTTTATTGTGGTACTGCGCCCAGGGCAAGGGCACTTTTGAAGTTTTGCAAACACTTTAGAAGAGTTGCCAACCTCGGTTAGTACCTTTGCTACAAAACTTCCAATTATGCTTTGCTAGCCATCGGAGAACTTCCCTCACTACAACACTCCCACTAATGTGGGGCAACCCTTGGCTATGCTGCCACGCGGCCACGACAGGTTAAGATGAGCACCGACCAGAGGCAATTTTCTATTGCAGGCTCTCTTAACTAACAAGGAACTACAAGCACTGTATTCAATGCTAGCAATTTTTTTCTGTTTCAAATTCATTACATGACTTAATGTTGTGGAGTAGAATATGTCCATTTATCTATCCTCCTTTCAATGTGGAATCAGCTATGTAATTACTTGGTAAGTCACTGATATAAAAATGACTTTTTTATGACAAAGTAAAGTTTTATATATACTTACCAAGTAATTACATGATTTGAGCCCTCCCTCCACCCTCCCAACGGAAATATGGCATCAAGAGAATGAGGTTATCTGCTAGTAGTTCCTGGTATTTCTGTTAGTGTGGGGACCAGTCACCTGCACTATACTTTGAAGCATTACCCACCAATTTTTTAATTTAAGCTGCCGTGCAAGGAAACTATAGGCTATGTAATTACTTGGTAAGTACTGTATATATAAAACTTTATGATAAAAATGTAATTTTTCTGAAATATAGCTATTTATTTATATATTTATTTTTTAATTCATTTTATTTATTGTTTAATTTATTTTTGGCTTCATTGTTAAAAGTCATAGGCAGTAAGTTAATTTGCTATCCATGGTATATGTAACTGTTCTCAATCCTGAATCAACAAGACTTAGACACAGTCAAAACTCCAAAGATTGTCAGTAAAATATACAGCTTGAACTAATTTTCATTGCCAGAGACCCATTTTCAAGTACAGGTAAAATGATTCCTAAAGATATCAAGATTAAATTCAACACATTTATACGTTAGGATTTCCCAAATAAGTTCGTTCTTTTCCAGCTCCACTCATGATTCTCTCGCATCAGACACTATGCCCCTATTTCATTACTTAATTATCTGTTCTTTGTCTCGCATCCTTTGCCCTTTTATTGGCATTCTCTTCTCTTTGTGAGTTTTATGGAAGAACAGGAACAGTTGATGTTTTAGAGCTTCATGTTACCAGTGAAAATTTATTTTGACCTAATATTTTATTTTTTGTCAGTAAGATGGTCAGGGCAAACTACTAGTAAGCAGTTTCTCAATGGCCACAGATTAGCATTCAGGTACTCATCCCTTGAATTTTTATTAGCAATGGGCTCCTTCAAATTCTATGTACGGCATAACATTGAAAAAAAAGATGGCATTTTAA
Source organism: Macrobrachium rosenbergii (assembly GCF_040412425.1). Taxonomy (NCBI): domain Eukaryota; kingdom Metazoa; phylum Arthropoda; class Malacostraca; order Decapoda; family Palaemonidae; genus Macrobrachium; species Macrobrachium rosenbergii. The sequence goes on along the minus strand of NC_089772.1, from coordinate 486,436 downwards.
TCTGTTGAATGCAATGTTATGAAAGTTATTTTACAGCAGATGACTTACACTACTTGTGGTGTGTTTAGATGCTGCACTGTAACATGTAACATAGAATGTATTATAAGATTGTTCCATACTAGTTATGCACAATTCAACTTATGAGCAATTAATTTACAGTCTCATGAATTGGCTGTAATAGTTTTTGGCAAAGTTTTAAGAAAAATATATGCAATAATAAAATTACTATAATGAAGATTAGTCAGTGTTTGTTTCTGGTAATAATAGAGTATCTTTATTTTGACTATTGCTGTTTCTTTAGCTCTGCAGAGTTACACTTCATAATTACATAATTGCTGATATATTGTTTAAAAGAAATAGAGAGCAGTGATTTCCACACGAAAGTAGCACTGGAAAGTTCTTGGAATGATATCCAGTAAAACTAAATTCCCAAGACCTTGGTCAGCAAATGCAGACTAGTTCAAGAAACCAAAACCAATATGAGTAATTTCTCTGAAAGTTGTACCATTAGACATATAACAGATGATTAACTAATGTTGACATAGTTTTCCCAGTTTATAAAGTAAATTTATATTTATTAGATTTATTTTTTCCTGTGGGCTAAGCTCATTTATGTTTAGATTAGGGCACCAGTCATTCTCCAAAGGAAGCTTTTCGTTGGTGAGTCGGTAGATTGGACTGGCACTTTTCGCTGGGCCAGAGTTCGATTCCCGGCCGGCTGATGAAGAGTTAGAGGAATTTATTTCTGGTGATAGAAATTCATTTTTGCTATAACAGAAAGGTGTTGCTAAGTAACCAATTGGTTCTTAGCCACGTAAAATAAGTCTAATCCTTGGGCCAGCCCTAGGAGAGCTGTTAATCAGCTCAGTGGTCTGGTAAAAACTAAGGTATACTTAATTTAATTCTCCAAAGGGTAATGTTTTGATACAGAAATGTCTTCTGAAGGCTAAAATTGCTGATAAAGAAAAAAAGAAAGCCATAGATCCAAGAACTACACAAGCTATCATCCTAGAAGTTGGCCCAGAACCAATCAGTTCTCTTTGAATCATCAAATAGGATCCATGAGAAAGTAATAGTAGCCAGTCATTATGGAACATTTCATTAAAGAAACCAGCTGATACAGACCTACATCTTGTTAGTACATGGAAAAAATGTTGTATTTTTGGCATGTGCCAAAAATACAGCTTTGGAAATCAAAGTTCTAATTATGGTGTAAAGTTAGTATCCTCTTAAAGTGAGCACCTGCACCTTAAAATGGTGGATGGATGGAGATAAGAATTAAAACTTAACTAAACATTCAACTTTAGTCGCAATGAACACATATTGACGAAAGAATATAGTACATCGGGTGTGCCGTGGCACAACCGTAGTAAGTGATGTGAGGAAGACCTGTGTTGCCAGACAGAAATGAGAATAGAACTGATAAAGTGGTGATTCCCTCAGTACAGTGATGAGGAGTTTACAAGCAAACAGATGGAGATAACATTATATGTAAATTACCAAAAAGAAGGAAGGGTCATTTTTTACCTACAGCACAACATCATCAGGAACTGACTCAAAACTCTCCACCTTGAAGAGATAGCACCAACCTGATTAGAGAGCCAGAAATGTAAACCTAACTGATTTTCTGGGACAAGACTATTACTGGATACAACAGTTCTCAGTCATGTTGGTGGATAATTTAGATTTCTAGCCAGAGAACATACCCCAAAATCCTGCCCACACCAAGATGCACAGAAGAATTCTTGATCCTGATTGTTTTGCCCTTAAAATTACATAGACATTCCTCTTGTTACAAACATTGTAGTACTGCTAATATTACATAAAACTCAGTTCCAACAGTTTGAATAGAGGTAGTGGCTATAATACCCTTACCTATTTACTGTGACAGAAAACTCAGCATAATGGGAAAACCCTTGCAAATTACACAAGTTTTTTTTATATAGATACTTGTATTCTCCATTGTGAAAACTTTCCGTCCATCCAAGTGCTCCTTCACTACAATAGAAAATCCTTCTTGGGGAAACAGCTTTACTTTATGACAGGCTAAATGTAGTTTCTCTTACAAAATACTGTCATCTGGTTTGGCTTAAGAACACTTGTCTGGCAATCAAGATGCTATGGTCAGTTGAAGTATTACGGAAAAAGTTTGCAAACAGTTTTTTTACTAATCAAAATTACTGACAAACAAGGACTGAGCTCAGGTGGTCCTTGCTAGCCCTGTGACATTCTGGTTGATGATGCAGAAATTGCTAGTCAGATGTCTTAAAGGGCATTGTAGGTTCCTCCTGAAGGATAAATGATATTTGCCTTGGGATGCTTAATATTAAAACTTTGGAAGTATTACTGTGTATGGATTCCAAAAGATCAGCCTCTTTTTTTTTTTATTAAACTTACATATCACTTGAGATATACACAAGGTGATCTCCTAAATCTTGGGCCAGAGTGCAAGTTCCATTTATAATCTTTCATGTTCAAGAAAAATCAAACTCTTAGTCCCCAAAGTCTTGGGGGTTTGACTAGCAAACTGAACAATCAAGAATATTAATCAACTGTTACAGAAAGACTCATTTCTGCCCTTCATAATTATGGTTAGAGTCTGCCATTCCTTGGCACTATACCATATTTCCAGGGAAGTATTGGATGTAGTTATTTTTATATTTTGCTGACAGGTATTGTTTAATAAATGAGAAAGTTGGAAATTCAGGATCATATTGTCTCAGAAGCAAATTAAATGAGGCTGATCTAGCTACTTGGTCAATTATTCTTCTCATTGTTGAAATGTGATCAAACATTTTGTAAAACATGATCTTTGTGGAGAACCTTTGAATAATACTGTCACCAGTAGTTTAGATATTCATAGTTACTGGATTATTGTCGTAAATAATTAATCTGAAAATTATTTACCTTGCAATGTAACCATATAAAAAATTTTAAGAAACTATGCATGATCTTAATTAACATTTCTTTCTGTAATTAGAACAACTAAACTGTTCTGCTTAATTCTACATTTTACACTATTCCAAATCTAGGACTCATAACAGTGCTTTAGTTAACTCTTCAATAATAGATAATTGGAAATTGATTTAAGATATGTGGCCAAATAAGCCATTAGTATACAGATAAATTGTTTATGATGATAAAATTGTTATATACCAAGGAAATACTTGTATACCGGTGGGTTTGCTCTCATCGTTTTGCTCAGTGTCAGTATGTTTCAAAGTGCATATATTTTCTTACTGCTTAACCAGAACATTTTAAAGAGCATGTCACTAATCTATTAGTAAGCACCAGTTCCTTGTGTACCTTGCAGAATATCTTTTTCAGAAATATGTCAGTAGATATGGAAAGAATTTCAAGTACTGTAGATATATTTTAGTTGAATGTAAAGCTTCTTTTTTGACAATAGCTTTTTTCATACCATTAGCAGCAATATTTGCTTAGAATGGCACAAAATCATAATGCTTCTCCTTATCTTTGTAGTAGAAATGCAATATTTTGTATTGCTCTAAAGACTTTATTTTTGTAATTTAGGTTCTTTTTTTTATTTTCTTCTAGATGAAAAAGAAAACGATAAAAGCTGAGGTAAGTTTTCTTTGTCTTTTGTTATACATTTTGATTGGTTAAACCCTTTCTGTCTGGAGCCTAAGTATTTTTAAGTATTTGTTTAGTGCTTAAGGGAAAAAATTTCGGGTGGAAGGCCAGAGAGAGAAAACCTTACTGAAGTGTTGCTGTTTTCAGGAATAGTGATCTTTTCTCATTGAAGTATAATACTATGCACACACTGCAACTTATTATATTTATACACCTATGTGTCAATAAGCGAATCATGTGGGATTTGCTTATACAGTACACTGAAGTCACGTGCATCTACTGTGATTTTTTAAGAATATACTGTCAAGTGTGCCGGTATGATTGAACTACTGTATATATGGTATACGATACATAACCTTAATTTAAGGCATATAATATACTGTATAACCTAATTGTAAGGGAATATCATATACCAAGCTACATTTCTTAAGTAGAAAGCAGGTTAATATGGTGAGAGATTGCAAACGTGAATGATTAAAAAATAGCTTTTGCATTTGCATTAATAGTTTTCATGTTGTGGCGTGTAAATGTGATTACAGCACATTGCAGAAGGAATAATGAGTGACCTTATTTTCTTTTGTTTTGGCATAGGTTGACCTGGAGAAAATGTACATGACAAAACCCTTTGGCTGTAGAATGAGGCGGACAAAACGACCTGCTTTGTGGCTTCATTACAGACATTCACCTCACTTTGTGTATGCCGCAGCAGAATTACATCGTATTCAGGTATTTCATATAAGCAAAATATATTAAAGTATCTGAAACATACCTTCAACAATGTGGATGAACATGCCCAGTGAGTTAAGTTAGTATATTAAATTTTAGAAAGTGCCTCCTTCTAATATGCATATGATATTTATTATGTTTATCATATACATTTGAATGTATTTAAACTGGCCATTCTGATTTCCACGCATTATCAATAAACCAATTCAAAGTCATCACAGTCCCATTTTTAATTTTGTGACAATGTTCTTCAATGATAATTCAGGTATTTGTTTAGAGATGTATTCATGCTAAATATTTCATCCATCTGTTACACATATGAATATACAGTATGTTTTTATTTTTATTTTTCTTTCCTACAAAAGCAGTGGCTGAAAAGTGGTCCTCTCTCCTTTTTAATGAATCCCTGAAGTGTGGTAGTACTGTATTTATAATTCGTATAGGCATCTTTTGTTGGGAGATCCATTTGCTCATTAACCTTTCTCTGAGTATTTACTTCGTGTAGAACAGCTTCTTCACCCCAGAGTTCTTGCTCATATTCCCTCTTAAGTTTTTTTTTACTTGCCTTCTTTTTGAGTTACTTTCTTCTTGACTACCCTACCCATTCCCCTGTATATTTGTACATGACTTTTTCTAATGTCATATAATTTGTACATGACTTTTTCTAATGTCATATAATTTGTATATGACTTTTTCTAATGTCATATAATTTGTGCATGACTTTTTCTAATGTGATATAAATTTTTCCTTCACCAAACCTCTCATTTCCTAATTCGTCGCCCACAAATACTCCTCGCCCACTATGACTCCATCCCAGAAATGTACACTCATTATATACTTCTCCACCTGTCTTTAACTGTAACTAATTTTTCATCCATATTCTCCTAATATGCCACATTTTTACCCATTCATCTCCAGCTAAAACTCCTATCTGTCTTAACTTTCACTTCAACCAGAAATGATCAAGTATAGTTCCAAGCACGTCTCTCACAATAACATTCATGTACATGATCTGCACTAACACAGAAACTAACTTTCCTTTGGCATTTTGACTTTCCCAGCACACTTTTTCTGAGCTACAAGAGATACACAGCATAACCAATTTCTCTGTGATTGCCCCCTGCCTCTGTGGAACATTATCAGTACAATATTTTCATACTCATAATTCCTAGATATTTATATGGTATAAATGGTTACGTCCCTTAACATTTTTCTTTGTTCATTTGTTCATGATGTTCATAATTAATTCTCTTACTTTCAGCTTGACAACCAACTCTCAGATGCAGTGTTTCCTGCAGTATTTTATCCTTCCAATGAATTTGGAGCCATCCACCCGTGCCTATCATCATGTCTTTTACTTCATTCGTCCATGGGCCAGTTTACTACCATAAAGTATGTGATATTTAAGGTTCACAGTATGTAAAGTTATATTATATTACAGTATTTTGTGTTTATGAACAACTAGCTGACCAGCCTGGCACTGCCCGGGAAAACTGAATAACTGATAAATCTCTCTCTCTCTCTCTCTCTCTCTCTCTCTCTCTCTCTCTCTCTCTCTCTCTCTCTCTCTCTCCTTCCTGTTAAGATAGTGCTTCAGTTACAGTTACATTGCCCAGCATTTTTGACATTTTATATTTCATCCCCCATCACCCCCATTTCTATTGGGGCTGACCTTGGACTTGAAGGGCATCGGGAGCATCACTATTCATCTCAGTGGCCTCGAAAACTATTGATTAAACACTAATATATGTTGTTTTTGACATTTTATTTTTCACTCCTTTGCACCTCTCTTTTATCGGGACTGAACTTGGACTTATAAGGCATCGGGAGTGTCGCCATTCATCTCAGTGACCTCGAAAACTATGGATTAGACTCTAATCTTTGTCATTTTTTACATTTTATTTTTCACCCCTTCTCACCCCACCCCCCTTCCTATTGGGGCTGAACTTGGACTTAACGGTCATCGGTAGTTTCATTATTCATCTCAGCAACCTCAACAACTATGGATTAGACACTAATGTCTGTAGTTTTAAGTTATTTTTACATGTCACCACCTTCCCACCTCTTCCCCCCCCCCTTCCTATCGAGACTGAACTTGGACTTAAACAGTATCAGGAGTGTCACTATTCTTCTCAGTGACCTCGAAAACTATGGATTAGACACTGATATCTGTCATTTTGAGTATTTTTACATGTTAACCCCCTTCCCACCCCTCTTCCTATCAGGGCTGAACTTAGAATTGAAGGGCTTGGGGAGTGAAAACTATGGATTAGATACCAATATCTGTCGTTTTCGATTATTTTCACGTGCCACCCCTTCTCACCCCCCTCTCTATTGGGGCTGAACATGGACTTAAAGAGCATCAGGAGTGTCAATTTTCTTCTCAGCGGCCTCGAAAACTATGGATTTGGCATTAATATGTGTCGTTTCAGTTATTTTTACATGTCACCACCTTCCCACCCCTTTCTCATCCCCCCCCTTCCCATCAGGGCTGAACTTGGACTTGAAGGGCATGGGGAGTGTCACATGTAATTCTCAGCGACCTCGAAAACTATGGATTAGACACTACTGTCTGTCATTTTCAGTTATTTTTACATGTCACTCCCTTCCCACCCCCCCTCCCTATCAGGGCTGAACTTGGATTTTAAGGGCATTGGGAGCATCACTATTCACCTCAGCGACCTCAAAAGTTATGGATTAGACACTAATATCTGTCGCTTTCTATAATTTTTACATTTCACACCCTTGCCACACCCCTAGATGTCTTACCCCCACAGTGTTCTTTCCCAGATGGTAAGTCATATGTACACCAAGTTTGGTTGAAATTGCTCAATGCATTTCAAAGTTTATGTGGAAACACACACACACATCCATTTTTATATACATAGATGATCAGATGTATGTCATGTTTCGGTAGAAGAGTCCAGCATTCCTCGATAATCAGTCTACCCAATACAGTACAGTAATGAAATGTCTGGGCCAGTTGTGTAGACTTTATTCTTGATTGTTTGTCTCTTTGATAATGTAAATTTGTGGCTGTACTTGGATCTAGGATGAAGTTTAGTTAAATCTTTACATATTAATGCATCCAGTGTAATACAAGTTAGCGGATAGTTTAGAGCTGTTTACTTTAAATTTTAGATGAAAATTACCTTAATGTGAAATGTAATAATTTGAATGCTATTTAGTTATATGACTGTATTTGCAATGTCATACAGGGCCCTGTACTGGAGATGCCAGAGATGTGCATCAACGAAAATTGATTCTTAATTATTATTGCACTGAAAACAAATAGTTTTTTTTAGTATTGCTGGATGAGTTTTAACTGAGAAAGGCAAAACAATTAGTTACATATATAGGACTTAGAGAAGACATATCCTTCTTATTATGGACTTTTAAAAGTTTAAATGCATATTAAAAATAAACAGTAATGTTCTACATGTACAGTATGTTTTGTATAAAAAAAAGTGTTTTAGTTGGCCTTCATGGGTTATTTAGAATGGCATTTTGAGAGGATACAATACTTTGGTAATTTTAGTAAAATCACGAAGCAATCTGTTTACATTATCTTTAATGACATTACAGTAGTTACTGCAGTCAAAATTTCACAATCTGGAAAATTTTTCTTTTCATTTCAATTAAAAACCTCATCGCGAGAGTCTTGTGACTTTCTATACCTGGTGCTATTTTGCTGATAGTTCCTTAGAAGCATCCAGGTAATGTGTAGGATGTACATACAGTATATGACATCAATTTATTTCTGGATAGTTTTTTCATGTTTACATTTCTTTAAGGTTATGGCTTCCTTTCCAGACATTTAAGTGTTGTTGCCCAGGAATTCTACTTGAAACTAGACAAGGGCTTCGTCTCCTCTATATATGATGCATTGAAACCAGTCCTCCCAAGCCCTTGGTCTGGCACAATCCACACAGAACTAAAGAAACTTAGGATGCCCATCACATTCCAGGCAATGATGGTAAGTTTTGCCACAGTATTTTTGGAGGATTTGCTTAATGGTAGATATTACCAGCAGTCTACTCATTAAGTCAATAGATTTAGTAGTTTTTTAGATTAATTCAGCCAAAAGTGCCCAAGGAATTCATGTACTAACAGAAAATTAGAAAGTATTTTAATGTGAGTGTTGAAGAGAAAAATACCTAAGATGTTTGGTTTGAAACAGACAAGAGAATGCTCATGCTGGAATATAGATTAGATATTTAAATACAGTACACATGTCTAAGTCTTGTATTATGCACTCATTTTTAACAACTTTTGTAACATAAATAAGAATAGAGTTTTAAACTTAGAAATTAACATTCTGAGATATTCAGTGAATGTAATTGTCTTCTGTAGAATACAGATAAAGAAGTAGATGAAGGCCCTGAAGTTGAGCGCATATGCATCGCAGGTCTCCGAGTCAAGTTTTCCTTTTCCCCACGAGGAACTGTCCTCGGAAATCACACAAGGCAGAATGATGTATTAGACTGGTTCCTAACATCCCTGGGCGCAACGTTAACGGAGGTATGTTTGAGGTTTTAATGCCTTTCCAAATCTGCCATTTTATCGATGAATGCAGGTACAAATGATTATTTGTAGATAAGAGTTGTTTTACATAATTTTGTATGTATACCTGTCAGAGGATCATCACACACAATAATATTTGATGGAACACGATGTTGATATTTGTTATTGATAGGATGAAAGGTAGTTGGCTCATTAATTGTTTTAGGAAGAATATTAAAGCTATAGATAGTGATTTTGAAAATTGCTTCCTTATCCATTGCTTTCTTTTTGTTGCATTACAGAATAAGTAAAGATTATCAAGACTTGAAAACAATACATAATAGTTTTCATTCTGTATTTTGGCAGATGAAAAATGTCTCAATAAGTATTGGCCATTATGAGAGGGAATCCATACCATGGGATAGATTGATGGTAGATTTCATGGATCATGCCAAATACCAGATCATCCAACAGGTGAGCTATGCATTGTCACTGTGTTTGAAAGGAGGCTCTATGGCATCAGTGGCCTGTGGCCTTAAAAATTTGTGTATTTTTTTATCTTGTGCATTTGGTAAAATATAGAAATATGGCATTTTCTTCAATATTTCCACAAAATGATATTCTCTTTGGCTAATTGCTACTCGTAGAAGTGGCTTGACATTAGTTGTTAGTGGTCTTTTCCTTGATTTCTGTTAACTCTAGAATAAATCCTCTGAACTGAGAATACTGAATTCTCCTTTCTTCTTGAGATAATTGTGGGAGATCAAGATTTTCATCTACCTTCTGTCTATCTCCTCTCCTCTCCTCTCTCTCCTCTCCTCCTTAGCCATTATATGTAGTTGCTGAAATTTTCAATGATTCCAGTATACTCTTGTGCTACTGCAGGTTGATGTTATGTAATCTGATCAACTTGGGCAGTCTGGGAGTATCTTGAACAAACAGATTACTTAAAACAATCTCTTAAGAAAATCGTAACTAATAAGCTTTGAAGCTTAATTAAAATCAGTAAAATTTAACTAACATCTTAATAAATGAATATTTCTGTAAATTAAATTTATGAAATTAACTTATATCAGTATAAAGTATCTTGAACATAGGGGAAATTTAAAAAGAGTGATGCTAGGGAAAATATACAAATGAAATATAATAATGTCATAAATTATGTGTTGACATTCATTCTCTTGTCTTTATCAAGAAGCTGAGAGAATTATACATTTGGGCAACAACACAATGGTTTCTGGGCCTCAGTCCAATTTTTAGTGTACAATCAGCCAACTGCCTATTATAGAAGAAAGCAGAAAGGCTAGAAAATAAAGCAAAGCACAAGTGATTTTGAGAGTCTTATAGGTAACATATAACACATACCAAGCAAGTCAATTAATATGAATATTGGTGAGGTCATTCAGAAACTTTACAGCCAGACCAGATGGCATAGGAAAGAAGAAAGCCAAGTGATAAGGGATTACAGTACTTGAGGACTGTACAGCAGTTGTGCAAGTTTTAGGAAAAAATCCCTCTCCAGTACCACCCTAAACTCTAGGAGAATCAAAGACATCTTCAGATTCAGAGAAACTGCTACAGAAGGCACACAGGTTGCTGCAGCCCTCCAAGGCTTCACAATATGCTGCCCTTACGTTATACATGAGTCCAGAGGCAACAAGGACAATGACCAAGATGACAAGCAAGCGAACACAGTGCAAAAGCGTTTGTAAAGCCACAAAAAAGTGCCCCCAACAGCCCATACTGTACATCTACAACCACAAGTTTGGGAAAGCATCCAGGAACTGTGCCCTTGGTTATAGCTGTAGAAAATATGAGCAGGACAGCCACCCAAGGAAATAACAGTGGCCACTATAACACTAACAGGTGCCCTTCCCACCAAATTCTATTGCCAAAAATGCCTCTGGGAGGAGATCCCTGGTAGACAGGGGTACCTACAGGTCCATATTACTTGCATCAAAGGATGGCCACTGGTACCACCAGGTACAAGATGCACATGGCAGCTGCCAACAGCTGCTTCATGGCATCATACAGCCATCAGAATCTCACCCGCTACCTGATGGGAAGAAAATACAGGTGGGAGTTCATTAGCTCTTGATTTTCCCAGACATTCCAGGCTGTTAGCAAATGTTGCTCACCACCACCTCCTAGACTTTACTACTTCCAAATGGTCCCTTTCTCCATGGGCCCCAGCTCATCTATAAGAACCAATAGTACAACTTGCACTTTTTTGGCCAAACCTGGACATTTTGATTGGCAAGCTGATGCTTGTAGGATATGTAGAGGTTACCTGTGGAAAGTAAATCCCAAAGTTCCCAAAAATCCCATGACGCATTTTTGAATTATTGAAAGAAAATGGCGCCCATCTTGGATTTCCAATTTTCTCTTAGTGTTTCCTTATTAAAGTCTAAAATATTGTGTAAAAAGGGTGGAAGTTGGTTGATTTTTATGTTTCGGAAGTTGTAGAATCCAATTTCATTAACATGTTTGCTTTTAAACTTGAACAAGGGAAGTTATTGTATGTCTTATCGAAGAACAAAGAGTATAGAATTTCGATAAATATAATTTCCTTTCTGTGTGCTGAAATTCTGCCATTGCTTTCAAATTTTGCTTCTAAACAATTCTTCTTCAGCATTTCATTAGCTTTCAAATGAAACCAAAATAATATGTTGTGGGGTTATCCTTGTTTTTTCGAAGTTGCCCGAAGTTCACTTTCCAATTGTTCTTAAGGGAATGAATAGATTCAATATTTAATGAGAAAAAACACCTTCATATCGGTTGTATTAATACAGTCATCATTATTTTTTGGATATCTGAAAGGTAACCACTTCCAGAATATGCATTTTGTTTTTACTATCACTAATAAATTCTACATATAAACTTACATAAAAAAAATATCTATGTTTATCAAAAACCAAGATTAATGGATTAACATTCATAATATTTAATGAATTTGTAATCACATCATTTTACATAGATTATCAAGAATGCATGAAAGAACAGTAAAATCATAAGAGATTTTCTTTCCTTAAACCTATTTTCATTGTCTTTTATGTGGCCTTCGAATATCATCATCTTCATGAATCTATCTCTTCCTCATCCTCTCTTCATCTACTATATTTTGGTTACTGCATCCACACCCTGCACAATAACCACAAGTGTTAGTACAATTTAGTACATTTCTTCTGCACTCACAGTTCCGCTCACATCCAACACGACAATTACGTACAATGGTATGAAGAAGGGAAGGCGGAATTGGTTCTTGGAATGAAGTCACTGGTTTCAGCCTACCATTTTCTACTTTCCAACCCCACTTGATGGCATGTAGATAATTATCTAACCATTGTTGCACTTGATGATATGCATGAAAGGAATGTTGGCGAGCTGCAGCCGATGTTGCGGGTAGCATGGATAATTCAAATCTGGCATGCACGGGTTGTTTAGCTATTGTCTTCAAGTATGAATGATATGCAAATCAAGGCTACCACCTCCCTTTGCTCCATATATTGCCAACATGAAGTCTTCTCCAGCCTCAGCTATGCCATCTATAGAGGCCTGTGGGTCATTGAAAAAACTTTACTTTTTCTTGCAGTCCATTGTCTTTTTGTAATGTCTTGAAGGGAGCTTGTTTTTCTTTACAATAGAGGGCAGAGGTTGTACAGTATCACAGCCTGTGATTGCATGAAGGAACAACAAACTTGTAGTTATTCCACCCAAGGCCTCTTGAATTTTCTTACTACTAAATATTCTATTTGGGCGATGTTTATTTACTGGCATAAATATTTGAATAACTTTGTGAGGCTTAGCGAGATCAATTAATAGTTTCCAAAAAAATTCTTGATGTTATAATGGAACTTGTAAGTTGTTTTCTATAAGTACATCATGAGAACACTGTGCACCTCTGTGTCAGATGTGCTCTTCATCATTAGTATTACAGCATTCATAACCATCAAATATAATATGAGCATTTTCAAATTTCTCCTTGATGCAAGTAAAATATTGTGTGCAAGTCTGTGTGTATGTTGCAAGACACTGCCAGACAACATGATGGAGAACATACTCGCCATCTAAGATATACACTACCTTGTGAAGACTATTTTTCTCACAAGGCATTAGGTTCTCAGATATTGGGACAAGAGCAGACTTTTTTCCTTTACACATAAATAAATCATCAAACAGAGAAGGGGGACGAACAGCAAATTCATACGATAGACACGATTTGAGATCTTCTTCACTCTTAGCAACACATACAATCCCATGGAATAACTGGTTGGGGTTTACAATAATTTGGTTCTCTCTTTATCTTAACTGCCATTGTTATCTTTGGCAAAGATTTAACATTATTTTTTCTCTGTAGTTGGACGTTTGTGAAGGCCTTGCCCTGCATTTTCTTCATTGATGTTAATCCAATTGAAAAGGCTTCATCACAATTTATGCTCTCCCTTGCCACAACACTACTTGCTATGGAAGTTAGTAATGGTGATGATCTGTTGAATGGATTATGAACTGATAACCAATTTTTGAATGTAGTCATATCAGTTACATCGAGGCTCTGTCGAGAGTTCCTGAATTCTACATGTTGTTCAGAATAGGAAGCAGTAACTCCACTGAAGAATTCCACTGCGTTAATCATTTTTGTTGTAGCCAGCGTTGCTTTGACCCATTTTGCTGTAACTGACGATGTGATTCCACGTCCTCAGGTTAGGCATCCAGTTGTTTTTAATGAACGCATAAGGACTTGTTCAGTTGTCATATCAGGCCAGACTCCAGACCAAAATTTATCAGATCTTCTCAATGTGAAGTATCCCCATGAGGTAAACTTTTAAAATTCCTCCTGTGTCATTTTTGTTTCTATCTTAAGTACTTGTTGAAGATAGACTTGAGCAGACTTTGCACAATTCAGGTGGCCAGCTGCATGTAAATAAGGTAACATAAGTTTTACACTGTATATATATGAAGACCCCAATCACCACAACGTTCTGCGTAAATAAACAACTTGACAATAACAGCGAGCTTCATGTATTGCACCCACAACTTTTCTGTTCTTCCAGGTGATTGAAGTGTCTTGAGCTTTCTGTCAATTAAATTCACAATATCAATAGCAACAGAGTTCAATATTTCATCCAGACTTCTTGAGTTGTCAATCACATAAGTACCAATCTTTTAATTAATTTTTTTGACATTCATTAATACTGATTGACTCTAAAAGCAGCATCCCTAAAGCTTGCTGGGTCAGGAAATGTGCGCGTAGACTTCGGGAGTAAGCATGTCCGTTCATCATATGTGGAACACTTTCTTAGCATAAACTGTTTCCCATAGGTTTTCAAGGCCACTCCTGCCATTATGCTTCCAGTAGCTCCTAGAAATGACATTAGAAGGTGAAATCCTTCAAGACGGAGAGTTAATCATGAAAGTGGGCCACTGGGATCAGCAGCAAGAACCATTTCACATTCTTTAGCATACAGTGGCTGGTCAAATGTAACCATTGTTGTAGACTGACCAATCTTTTCACCTTCCTCAGCAGCATGAAGAAGGCAAGTGTAAATTGTAGATGGATTACTGGGTTTTAAGTTGACAAATGGTAGAGGTAAGATGATGTTTTGCTGTATATTCTGCCATGAAACCTTTCCAGTTTGGACAAGAGAGATCTTGAAGCCAAGAGTTGCACAACCATAAAATGTCGAGTCGATTAGCAGTATGAATGGTCTTTGGTATCTGCACTAGGTTTCTATATCTTCAGCTTTTATCACAGAATAGCCATGGACTTCGGGTCGTTGGTGTGTTTTTACCTTAAATAGTCCAAGTTGGTCAAGTGATGTAGCATTTATCCTTTCTGTAATAGGAACTGGTCTCTGAGCTGTAACCTGCTCAGCTGGCGCCCCCTTAATGAGAGACTCCCGTGACGCAGTCACATGGCTCCAGCATGGAATATTCTTTCTCATGCTATAGATTTGTGATGGGCAAGAGGGCTCTCGAACGAGGGGAAATCATTCCCCCGCTTGACTCTAAATGTCTCTCTGACCTCTGTTTCTTCTACTCCTTTTTTACTTCTTCCTCCAGCTTATTTTTTCAGCTCCCTTCCACCTTCCTATCCCCCCCCCTCTATGACTACCGCTTCTAGTTTTTTTTTTTTTTCCAACTCTTTGGCTTACATAGTGTGGATATTTCCACCTTCATTAAATTTCCTGTCTGTGTGAAAGGAAGAGGCATCATACCTTGGATTGGGGTTCATGTTCGAAGCTAAATGTGGGAACTGTGATTGGGAGCGTCATCCAACCCAATGATGTTTGGACCTGAAGGGTGTCAATATGATGTCGTATTGACACCCTGAAGGCAGATCCCTGAGATCAGCCCGTGGATTCCAGGGGTGGGCTATTACTAGGGGTAGGACTCCCGGCATATTTTCCGGTATGCCCGCCAACATAGTCAGAGTGGGGATGATTGTATTCTAGTAATAGTCTCGGTCCCAACAAGCAGGTTAGGCTTACACTTGTGCCTCTCTCATATGTTGGTGCTATCCCTTTTGGGTAGGGTAAGTGGTGGACATCTGAGAGTCAGTTCCTATTGGTGTCGTTAGCTGAGAATAGGGTCCCATGAAAAGTCAATGGTGCCTCTTCAGTGTTCACCAGCAGTGTGGAAAATTTTTTTTTTTTTTTTTTTTTTCATGGACGGTCCCCAGCTGAAATTAGTACCCCTGGGCCAAATGACAGTCAGACATGATTGACGACCCAATGCCAGGCAAGAAGGAATATGGCCAGGAATCCAACTTTAAAAGCATCTGGTTCCAGTATTATCACACTGGAACCATTTGCAATAACAAAAAGCAAGAAGTATGAAATAATCCCTGGGGTCTTTGTACCCAACTCATATGAAAAATTTCTAAATCTGAAGCTTAATGGTGACAATTTTTATATTTTTTGAGGTAAACAGGGAAATTGTAAAATGCTGTGGCAGACAGCCGAAAATATCCCCTCAGAACAGTAATATGCTCCTGGTAGTGAGTACCTCCCCAGAGGAAAGCATGAAGTTGGTGAGTTTGTCAGCCCTTGTGGGAGTTACGGTTGAGTGCACTCCCCACTCCAGCTTGAACTCCAGCAAGGGTTTGATTTATGCCCCTTAGCTAATGGATTTCTCTGAGGAGAAACTTGCAAATGAATTGAAAGATCAGGGTGTAATTAAGGTGGACAGGATCACAAAGAAGGTGGATGGTGATCGAATACCTCAACCTACCTTAATATTAACGTCCAATATTTTAGGACTCCCAGAGTATGTCTCTGCAGCCTGGCATAGATACAAAATAAAACGGTACATCCCGAGGCCCAGAAGGTGTTTCCACTGCCAACGTTTTGGACACACCCTTCAGACGTGCCAGTCCAAAATACAAGAAAATCCTGCAGTTTGTGTCAACTGTGGAGATGATGAGCATGGTATGTGCACAAGGGAACCTAAATGTGTTCACTGTGGTGAGGAACATGCATCATCATCTCAACAGTGTGATATATATTTATTTGAAAAAGAAATTTAGGCATTAAGAGTGATGGAAAGGATAACTTTTGCCTCAATAGTAGCAAAACTTAGAAACCAACAGAAAGAGACAAATAAACTAACCAAAATAAGAAGCTCAAAGGTAGAGTCAAAAAAAGAATCGCTGTAAAGATGCCTAACAGATTCATCAGAATCTGTTGATGATGGTAATGCGAAAACAAGGTTCAGTAGAACAAACAAGGAAGGCGTGAACAAGAGCTTAGAATAATTGAAGTGTCAGTTGAGACACCCTCCACCATCTGCCTCTTTGGAGGTGGGGCCAGCAAGTGCTGGTCCGGTGCCAGCTCCTCTTCGGAGGACAAACCAGCAGATGCTGATCCCCTGGCACCAGTCTTTGCTGGTGCTTCTGCCTCTTTAGAGGCAGAGCTGGCTACTGCCAGCAATAGCAAGACAGTTGAGGCAGTCTCTTTAGAGAACACCTCTGCTCTCTCCGTCTTGATTGAGATGGAGAGAGAAGAAACTAAAAAACCCCCTCAGTGTCAAAGACACTGAAGGAAAGGTTGTTATTCCCCCCAAGGAGCCAAAAATAAATTCACTTCCATAATTCAGTGGAACCGTCAGGGACTCTGAGCAAAGTATGAGGAAGTGAAGCTTTTGTTCTATGAGTATTCTCCTGCAGGGATATGTTTGCAGGAGACCATTCTAGGTGAATATACTCCTTTTCCTAGGGAATATGTTCACTTCAGAGCTGAATTTGATTTGGAAGTGGGAAACCACGGTGGATCCCTCATCTACATCCGTCGAGATACTCCACACTACCAAGCTGTGGCTGTACGGATTAATTTAAGAAGGTAAAATACTGTGTTCCCTTTACATTCCACCCCATAGTCATGTCTCCCAAGAGGACTTAATATCCTTAATGTGGCAACTACCAGAGCCATTTCTTCTTTTTGGTGACTTCAACAGCAGACATCCATTGTGGGGAGATATAACATCAAACCAAAAAGGGAATATGATAGCGTCTATTATAGGAAATGAAGATATAGGCCCTCTTAATACTGGAGAACCTACCCATTATCACATTCAGACTGGCACTTCTCTAGCATTGACCTTTCAATTTGTAGCTCCAATTACGGTGTTGATTTTAGTTGGAGAACAAGTGATGACTGGCATACCAGTGACCATTCTGCAATTATAATCAGCACCAATGATGGTCCACCTATCCCAAGATCACCACAATGGTGCTTAGAGAAAGCAAATTGGAAAAAATTCAAAGATTTGAGCGAGTTGGAAGGGGATGCTAAAGATTTCCCAAGTGTAGATGATGCCATTGATCTACTCAGTGGAACTTTCCATACTGCAGGCTTACATTCAATTCCTCAAACTAAAGGACTTTTCAGGAGACGGCCAGTTCCATGGTGGTCAGAAGAATTAAGGCTGCTACATCGAGCTAAAAGGTCATCATTGACCAGGTGCCATAGACATTGCACCGTGGATAAAGTCATCACTTATAAACAGTGTAGGGCACGATTTCGAAAAGCTATGAAAGCTGCCAGAAGACACGCATGGGCAGGATATGTATCCTCAATTAACAGCAGAACACCAGTCTGCAGCATTTGGAAGAAAATAAGAAAAATTCAGGGTAAATTTACACCCAATCCTCCTCCAGTACTTTAATTAAATAATAATCATGTCACTGATGCCACAAAAGTTAGTAATATATTTTCTGAACACTTTGCTCGAGACTCTGAAAAATCAGACAGTTCCCCAGGACATTTCAGAATGATGGAAGAACAACAGGTACTTGACTTTTCACCAAACAAAACTGAATCTTACAATATGCCTTTTTCTGAAAGGGAATTTGACTGCTTCGGCCAGGAGCAAGAACACTGCCCCTGGCCCAGGTGTGATTCCTTACGAAATGTTTAAACACATTTAAAAGAACACAAAACTTTTTATAATAGAGTATGGGATGAAAGCAGCTACCCTAGCATATGGGAATTGGCAACCATGTTACCATTCCTTAAGCCTGGAAAAAGATCCTCTCTATGCAGCAAGTTACTGCCCCGTTGCATTAACTTGCTGTTTGTGTAAGTTAATGGAAAAAATGGTAAATGTAAGGCTGATGTGGTATTATAGCACAACAATATTTTAACACCTTCTCAGTGTGGCTTTCGAAAAATGCACTCCACATTGGATATCTTACTGCAACTTGAAACCTCTGTCTGTGAAGCATTTGCCTCCAAACAACACCACGTAACAGTGTTTTTTTGGATATAGAAAAGGCACATGACACTGCCTCGAGACATGGAATTCAGAAGACAATGCATAATAGTGGTTTACGAGGAAAATTACCTTTACTGTATTTGTCAAATTATTTTACATCATAGGTATTTTAAAGTTAAAGTTGGCAGTACTTTATCAGAGAAAAGGTGCCAAGAAGAAGGTATTCCCCAGGGCAGTGTTCTCGGTGTAACACTTTTTGCTCAGGCCATAAACAGTGTCACAACTGTTATTCCAAGAGAGGTCTTAAAGACGTTATTTGTGGATGACCTGTCAATATCCTTTGCTACCACCCGGATGACTATAGCTGAAAGAAAGTTACAATTAACAATAAATAAAATAGCAAGTTGGGCAGAGAAACATGGTTTTAAAATCTCTGTAAGCAAGACTACTGCTGTCCACTTCTGCCGGATCAGGGGAGTACATCCTGATCCAGACCTCTATTTGTATGGCCGTAGAATCCCATGTGTAAAACAAGCGCGCTTCTTAGGCCTAGTTTTTGACAGCAGAATGACTTGGGTCCCCCATATCAAACATATAAAAGCAAAGTGCCTAGAAGCTCTACACATCTTGAAGGTGCTGTCTCACACCAGTTGGGAGCTGATAGAAATCTTATACTAAAGCTTCATAAAACCTTAATCTTATCAAAACTGTCATATGGTTGTGAAGTATATTCTTCAGCTTCTTCATCTAACTTAAAAATTTTAGATTCTGTTCATCATTCAGGTATTCGTAAAGCCACAGGAGCTTTCCGTTCATCACCAATTTCTAGTTTGCTAGCTGATGCAGGAGAAATGCCCCTTGAACTCTATCTCCAGTCATCATTACTTCGATACTGGTTTAGAGTGCAACGACTTCCCAAACCTCTGGCATTTGCTACGGCAGACAGAAATATTTTTAACAGTTTTTACGAAAGTCATCCAAGGTATGCTACTTCTCTTAGCTATAGAATTAAAAAGATTTTAGAGGATACAAATATTAGAAAAATACCCGTACTTCCTTTTGTGTATCCCACTA
This sequence comes from Macrobrachium rosenbergii, assembly GCF_040412425.1. Lineage (NCBI taxonomy): Eukaryota > Metazoa > Arthropoda > Malacostraca > Decapoda > Palaemonidae > Macrobrachium > Macrobrachium rosenbergii. Next base: position 466,828 of record NC_089772.1, on the reverse strand, counting down.
CTACTGTCTGGAAGTTACCTGCTGTGAAATTCTGCAGGTACAGTACTTCAGTGGAGCAAAGAGGAATAAATCTGATAAGGAAATTAGGGCAATATTTTTAGAGCATGCATCAGAGCATATAGATACAAGATTTATATTTACTGATGGTTCCAGATCCAATGCTGGCATTGGTTATGGAGTTTTTAGTGAATCTTTTAACCGAAGAGGTGCGCTTCCTTCAGTTGCTTCAAACTTTACAGCTGAGCTGTATGGCATCTTAGCGGCACTGGAACATATTGCAACACTCCCATTGTCTGGCGACTCAATATTTTGTGACTCTAAAAGTGCCTTACAGTCCCTGGAAGTCTTCAATACTGATCATCCCTTAGTGTTGACGATCTTGCAGTGGATCTTCTTGCACCATTATAGAGGGAGCATTGTTTCTTTTTGTTGGGTTCCTGCCCATGTGGACATATTGGGAAATAAAGAGGAAGACTAGCTAGCCAAACTAGCAGCACAAACTTTGATACCGAGAAAATGCCCTGTTCCATATCGTGATACATTCCTTGGTATATGGAAATCCATCCAGCATTTATGGGCACTTCAGTGGGACAGAGTAGGCCCCAGTAAAATGAAGGAAATCACTGGTCAGACACACCCTTGGAAATATGACCTAATACCAAGGAAGTGGGAGGTTGAATTGTGTAGATTACATATTGACTATACGCGTTCAACTCGTGGCTATGTGATGAATGGGGAGAATGAGCCCTTCTGTGACGATTGCTTAGTTCCGCTGACTGTTAGGTATTTGCTGGTTGAGTGTCCCAGTCTAGTGGAACTTAGGAATCGTTTTTATTATATAGCAGTGAAGCAGGTGGTAATTATAGCAGGCAAAACCGTTGGGAGAAAGTATATGTATTAATAACGTTATCTCTTTTATCAAAGAAGCTGGTCTCCTCAAATATATTTAACAGCTGTGCTGTCTTAGTATATTTTTTTTCTTAAGTTATACTGTTTTTATTGGATCAAATTTATTAATAGTTCTTTTAGCAGAAATTTATTTATTTATTTTTTAAGTTATAGTTTTCTATTTGTTTTTTTTATCAAATTTATATGTAGTTCTTTTTAGCAGAATTTAATTTTTAATTTTGTTTAACATATAAAAGTGAAAAGATCACATTTAGTATTCAGCGTCAGTGACCTGGTAGTTGTGACGCCAGATAACCCACAATCAATCAGTGCTCAGCTGGTGTAACACACTTAATTCCTCCCATTGAGTGGAACGTGCTATGACCATCTAAAGTCGCCACATTGTAATCAGCATTGTCATACAAATATTGGATATAGGATTGTGGACCTACTTCTGTAGATGTGATTAATGTTACTGATGCCTCATAATTCAAGACTTCTCTATATGGTGACCAAAATCATTGGTTAGACAGTATATCTATTAGTCCTCGTGATCCATAGTTTCTGTGTAGATGAACACATAGCCCCATCTGAATTGGGGAGACGAATGACCTTGGTCGGACTGCAGCGATTATAACATGGTGAATGCTGACAGACTTCCTCTGAACATTACTGTCATCTTCCTTACTTTTAAAGACCCCATCTGTCAATAACCTAAGAGACACTGGAACAAGCTCACTACTTCCTGATATTACTTGCTCTGCAGAGGGAAACAAATGACACTCATAAGGGCGTGAACAAATATAATTTCGAATGATCTCAGCAGCAGTTGAAATTATTCGCTTAACCTCGTCAGCTGGGTCGCTTTTCCTCTGGGCATACCACTCATCTGAGAGAATGTCCTTTACACAGTGTGTGAAACAGACAATTCTATTTTTTCCACTGATATCAGTTATAGTTATTTTGATTACCAATATGTTCTTCAAGTTTCATTTAAGGTGTTTCTTACTGTATACAATACAATTCCTTCAAAGTTGTTCATAATGGACATCAATTCATCCAGACAGTATTGATATTCATCATTCTGCTCTAAATACTCACATAGTCTCAAGAAAGATCATGATTTATCATCATCTGGCCTTCGGACTTGTTGTTCACTAGTTCTTGGTTTGGAACAGTTGTCTAAAAAAATATCTCTAACTTGTACGATGATATCGACCCACTACTGCATCAAGATCAGTAACATTGGCTTGCCGAAGTAGGATTTCCCTACCCCAATCATCATTTCATATTTCAGCATTACTTTCAATAGTATTAACTATTTCCAGCATTTCTACTAAGCTGTACTCATGTGGATATGTCCTCCTAAATTTCTTAATATTTGCAGAGATAGGTTTTGCACAAAATGGGCATCGTGTCTTGAATCAAAATCTTCCCAAATTTTATGGTCCAAATGAACTTCTCTTGACGGGGCTTCTGGGCGACATGTATAATCCTTCCTGCATTTGACGTGCACAACAAATGTCCGCTTTTAAGTTGCCACATTCAGCTATCTTATTCAAGCCTTTTGTTACTTGTACAGTTTCCCCAGGACAATCATTCCCAGAAGGTTATCATAAAATACTCTGGCCTTTTCCATCTCTAATTTCTCTTCTTGTGTCTAAATCTACTTACAGTATATACTAATTTCATGCACCTGCAATAGAAAATAAACAAGTCAGTCTAGGAATGCTGATCAATATTTTTTTCTTTCATGAAATTTATTAACAATAAATACCTTTTATACCATTAATTTAGGTGCTGTAGAATGTTTCTAAAGACCTATGTTGACAGAAAAAGTAACAATGCATTGCGTATTTCTGTCTGAATATTGTAGTTCCTATTTGCCTAGGTAACAAACAAAAACCATTAGGAGTAACAGTTTCACAAAAACAATGATAACTCTGTAACTAATAATTCTAGATAACTGATTTTGGTGTTATTTAAAAGGTGAAGAAATCTGTAGGCGATTTGTATCGAAGGTAAGTTTGATATTGACGATGGATTTTTTGTCATTTGAATGGACATATTCCTTGCCGGAAATTTGTACTCTCCGGTCGTCAATAGAATATACAATAGCTTCACTCGCTTAAGTTTAACGGCAAAAATTTCAACGAACTCGGATTCTACAACTTCTTAAACATAAGAATCAATCAACTTGCAACCTGTTGACACAATCTTTTAACCTTTATTAAGCAAAACACCGAGAAAAAGTGAGAAATCCAATATGGCCGGCATTTTCTTTCAGTAACTCGGAAAAGCGTCATAGGCATTTTTGGGCCTGTTGGGATTTATAGTTCCTATTGGTAACCTCTACATGTCCTCAAAATATCAGCTTGCCAATCGAGATGTCTAGGTTAAACCTTAATTGTACTGTACTACAAGGACTTACTCCACCTGCTGCAGTTTTCCAGTGTCTTTTAACCAAAACTAGGACAGACTCCCTGGATACCCACGAAACACGGAATCCATGCCCAAATCTTGATTTCATTACAAAGTTTGGCAGCCAATTACAGAGCACCCTCACAGTCGTGCTTATACATCACTTGCATCACCTGTCGCCCAGTCTGGGTCACTTACCAGGCCTATATGTACCAAAAGCAGGTCAGATCCTGATAATGAAGCAGTGTATTGTGGGAATCCTACCAAATAAGATAACCTTTACAGTAATTCTTTCCAACCTATTATTATAATAAACCAGGGTTTTAACAGTGGTTCAATAGATAGCGTGATTTTTTTTCACTAACATGAACAAAAATTGTTGTCTTACCCAGTGCATATTTGTTAACTTTTTATGCTGTTTATTTTCTTGTCCCCTGATTTTTCAGTTTGTGAAAAAGAGAAATTGCCACTGGCTTGCACGGGTTTTGATATATGTACACATCCTTTGTTATTGTCAGGAGAGTTCTTTCATCAGTAATTTTCTAATTGTGTTTTTGAATAAATGTCACGTTAAAGCTTTTAACCTAATATCTTATAAAAGTTAATGCTATATAGTGATACAATTAAGTGTTTTATGTTACAAGTTGCTCTGTTGCTATTAATATAAAAATCTTTTATGCCGTTTCCAATGTATCGACTAGTTCAGCAATCTGTATGAGGATACTTAGGTATCTTCCTTATGTTAATAATTACATTTTTCTTCATCAGTATATTTTGGGTTACACATACATGTAACGTTCATGAAAAATGGCTTTCAAGTTGACTTTATTACCTTATTCTTGTGATCAGTATTCCTGTTCATGAGCATTTTCATTCTGAATCATTTAACCTGCAAGAGGTACATATTTTAGCTCTTACCAGTTAATTCAATTAAAACAATGTTTTGTGAGACTGGGCTTGTTTTGGTCAGCCTTGTCCTTCTCAGTCTCTACACCATAAAAGATTTAAAATTTACTTATGCTTAAAAGATTTATTTCTCTACCATGTAAGTTTAAGGAAAATTTTGTAAGCATTACTTTTTTATTACAGATTTATGTATTGGTGCTGGGGTTAGACATTCTTGGTAATCCCTATCAGAGACTGCGAGACTTGTCACAAGGTGTTAAAGATCTTATTTATCAACCAGCATTGGTGAGTACTGTGAATCGTTATCGTCATCATAAATGTTTATGCACAACTTTTCCCTTCATGGGGTTAGATGTAACATGAGTTTTCTCCACTAACCTTTGTCCTGTGATCTTTCTGCCTGAACTCCCATCACGTCTAGGTATTCACCTTCCCTCTTTTTTCCTGATTTTTTGGCAGTTCTTACAGGCCTTCAACTTCCCACTCCATATCTCCTGATGTTCTGACCAACAGTTCCTCATCCCTTCTCATCACATGCCCAAATCTTCTGAGTCTTTGAGATCGCAGTCCATTTTCCAGCATCTTCATCAGTTCATCTTTCCACTGTGCTCCAGCCATAAATCTGAACATTCTGCTGTCTCAACTTTTCCGAATCATCTCATTTTCTTATCAGAGCCTATGTTTCTTATTTGTAAGTGTGCTCTCTCTACTAAATATCAGTGATATTATGTATATGATTGTCTTTTGGAGAGGATTAGTATGGCTCAGTCACAGGATTCAAAAGCTTCATTCGTTACTTGCGGAGACTGTAATGCAAAACATGGCGAGTGGCTAAATTCAGATTCCATAGATCAGCATGGCTGGTCTGCTCTTGTTCTTTATATCCTCTGGTTTTGTGAATATATAGGCATTTCTGATCATTGTGCCATTGAGATGGACATATCTATTAATTAGTATACTGTATTCCTAATGACACCATTGGAAAAACAGTGTGGCTGAAATTTGGAGCTGATTGAGATTGCATTATTGAAACCTGTCAGGCACTTAATATTTCGGATGCTATATTAGATCCTGAGAATTGAGAGATATTACAATAACTCCTTCAAGAAGAAACTTGAAAGAATCACTCATCCTCATCTGTAGTGGACCAAATTGACATCATCTATCTTTGGGTCAGGCGCATCTTCCATTCCACCACTATTAACAGATGATGGTAGATTGGTTACTGGCCCTAGGGAAAAGGCTGAACTGCTTCATAGAGCTTTTGAAGCTAAGCAGTCAGCTGAGGATGTCCCTCTCCCTGATACTTGTCATCCCGAACCTATGTTGCATCTAAAGGATTGTTAGCTTATACACAGTCAATATGCATATAGGAAGCAATTAGGTACCTGCGGTGCTCTTTTAGACTTGACGTGTCATCTGCAAGAGACCCTTGATAAGGGTTTTGAGTGCAGAGTAATTTGAATAGATTTTAGTGCTGCTTTTAATTTAGTAATTCACAAGGCACTTATTTATAAACTTCAGAATCTTGGAGTGGGTGGATATGTTTTAGGATTATTTCATGATTTCCTTACAGGTAGGCAGCAGCGAGTTGCTGTTGACAGGATTTTTAGTGAACCAGGACCTGTTATATCTGGAGTTCCACAGGGTAGTGTTCTTGGTCCACTCTTATTTTTAATGTATACAAGTGATATGGTTGTTTGCCTCAAAAACAAGATGGTTCAGTGTGCCAGTGATACAACACTTGCGGTTGTAGTAAAGTCTCCACTTATGAGAAATGAAGCTGCCATCAGCCACAGTCGGGACATGGACCGGATCAGTGAATGGTGGAGTCAGTAGGGTATGAAGCTGAACTCCAGTAAAACGAAAACACTGTTGGTTAGTAGATCTCATACCGATTTTCCATCCCATCCTCCCCCTCAGGTGGATGGGACTTTTCTGAATGAGTCTGAAGCTTTAATTATTCTAGTTGTAACTTTTGGCTCACATCTTATCTGGAGAAACATCTAATGAAGTACCTAACTTTTGTGTGGCATTTGCTGAAAGTTTCAGCACGAAAGTTAGGTGTTGCTCTAAAGGCCTCATATATTTATAAAAGTGATAAAATCAGTGAAACCTGTTTTAGGTCATTTGTCCTTCCTTTACTAGAATACTGTTCTCTGGTGTAGATGTCTGCTTCTGCCAGAAATTTGTCTCTTTTAGATAGAATGGTGAGTGGTGGTAGGTTTCTGCTTCCTAATAGTACTAGCAGTTATGACTTGGACCATCGACAGATGGTCTCTTGTTCATCACTTTTTCATAAGTTGCATTTTAACAGAGATCTTTTGCATTCACAATCGATCCCTGATCCCCTTTACCTGCCGAGAGCAACCAGATTCGCTGATCAGTAGCACCAATATGCAGTAAATGTGCCTCGCTGTTGAACTTCTTAGTTCCAGGAGTCCTTTACTCCTCACACTGTTGGACTAACAGCCTCATGGAGGATGTTGTGCATTTGAAACTTCAGAAATTCAAAGAAAGATGCAATGCATTACTACTCTAATACAATTCAACTTGTGTTTTGATGTTTTACTTATACAGTATTTTTATTTATTTATTAATTTGTTAATATGTCTGTTTTTCTAATAGCTGATCTCCTCTTTCTATATTTCCCATTACCTTCTGTTACTTCTTTCGAGTGGACACCATATTCTTTGGAAGCTTGAATAGCAGATAACCCGCAATTAATCAGTCAATCAAGTCAGTGGCCCGTATGGGCTTGTTCCATATGAATAGTGTTAATCTTCTGAATAATAATAATACAGGTTGACCATCACTAATCCGGCATCACTGGGACCTGGAGGGTGCCGGATTAGCCATTTATTAGGCTAGAATACACGAAACCCAGTAGCTAAGCACATCATCTTAGAATTAAAATATCCCACAAATCAGTACAAGTTGGATAATAAAGAAAAGACAATTATCAAATACAGGTAGTGCTCGAGTTATGATAATTCGACTTATGATATTTCGAGTTTACGATTACGATGGGGTTAGGATTGGGTATGAAAATATTTAGGAAATATTTTTGGAATTCGCGCAGTCGCAGGCAGCAGGTACAATCAGGCAGCGAGAGAGACCAACTTACAATAGAAAAACTTCTTTTCCTCCATCTCTTTATTCCATCTGCTAGTTAAAAAGTAATAGAGAATGATAAAGTATTGTTAGTAACGTTATACTCTTGCAAAAATGCGACAGCCATAAACAACCGAACGGGAAACTGTTGTTTTGCTAATAATCGTATCAGATAACAACTGTTTTGCTTGTATTTCAATCCATCGTACGGTAATACAAAATTAAAGAGTTATGTTACAAATGACGTTAAGTACTGTACAATAGGACTGATATATTTTTACACTATACCCTTATTCGCTTTGGAGAAAAGATCAGCAGAGAAATATACTGCTACAGTAACTTAAAGCTGTAAGTTGTAGCTGAAGCTGAGAAAACAATGTTCTGCTGCTAATGACTATAAATTATCATGCATCGGCAACATGGATGAAACTTGACCGTAAATAAAACTGGAGAGAATGTATTTTAATCAAAACTACTGGGCATGAAAGAATACAAATTACTACTGTTTTCACGCAGATAAAAGATAAATACATAAAGCTCGTATTATGATGAAATCAAGAGAAAATAGCGAACGGAATCTTGATTTTTTTTTGCACAAAACAAACATGCGACCAAAACGGCCAGCCGTGATTCCCGCAAACATCATATATCAACGAAAAAATAGCTAAATTAATTTCATAACAAAACATTTAAGTTATATTTCGACTTAAAACACTTCGTATAACGAAAAATATCCGTGTCCCAAAAAAATAAAGTATCCATATTCGTTTAAGCCAACTAGAAGCAAGAAAAGTGCTTTGAACTTAGTCAAATATATAAATAAACACGGCGATACCGATTCCCAAAACAAAACATTGATCACAATTTATAATACAATTGGAAACAATGTAGTAAAACATAACTTTTAAAAGATCCATGAAAAAGATGCACATTTGTTATGTTGATGTTTGTATAATACTGTTAATATGTGAATAGAGTTCAGTATAATGTAGGCTATGCTACCAGTTTGTTGATGCAGCACACTGCGCCCACCAAATCGAAAAATGGCGAAGCGAGTTAGTGTAGCGACCGGGAATTTTGAAAATTAGTGCGGAAACATTGAAATTACTCTAGCTGAAATTTGTGCCGGATTACTGATTGTTCTGGACTACTGATTGCTGGATTAGTGATGGTCAACCTGTAATACTAATGGAACACTTTTATTAACAAGTGGTTTAGCTACGTCTCTCTGTGTAATCCATACTGCAACTATATACTCTCTTCCTTACTGCACTCTCAACTCCTGCTTCAGTCCAGTGTGTTCCAAGATAATAGAAATGTCTCCCTCTTCTAAGGCCCGCCCATTTGTCACAACAGGTTCTCACTCCCCCCGCCCCCTCTTTCCAGTTTACTTTTGTAATACATTTCAGACAGTAACCTCTTTTTCCCGTGCATTTAGTAACACTGAGCACCTCTTTTGACACTCTGTTGCATTCATTTCGCAGTACAGTAACTACTGTTTGTGTGTCTTGAAAATTACAGTCTATTAATTTTCGTCTTTAAATACACTGATTTTTAAAATGCCTTCACCAATATTTTCCTTCTTTACAGGGCATCATTGAAGGACCCGATGAATTTGCTGAAGGAATAGCTCGTGGTGCACAAAGCCTGATGGGCCATGTTGTTGGGGGTACAGCTGACAGCCTGAATCTCATTTCCTCTGCTATTGGAAATACAATAGCCAGTCTTACTTTTGACCAGGAATATAAAAAGGTAAGCTAAGTTATCCCGAAAAATGTTTCATATCACTAAGCATTTACAGTGACTATAATGCTTTCGAGTTATAAGTACACCTGCTCTGAAGAATATTTCAAGTAGTGCTTCAGCATGCTGCTCAGTTTCAATGGAATTCAAAAGAGAAGGAAATGTCTAACACGGGACTTGCTAGCAGCTCTTACACTTTCTGTTGGGGCATATAATAATGTACCCTAATTACAATAAAATCCTAAAAAATATTAAAATCTTACAGTAAAATTAACAGCTGTCATGTGTAAAGACTATGAAAATGAAAATTTTAAACTCCAGTTGTGCAGAGACTGAAATCATCGAAGAGAAATTTTCATTTCCATTCAGTAGATTTAAAGTCCTGTAGATTTAAAATCCTCAGGGTAATAGAAAATAGTTGTTTATAATAAATATTCATGCCCTCCAAATGTTATTTCTTTCTTGAAGAAACGTCGGCAGAGGTTAGAAACGCAAACATCAGTTCCTAAATCCCTTCTGTATGCTGGTCAGACCTTCGTGATAGGAGTGGTCTTGGGAATTTCAGGAGTTGTTGTCAAGCCTGTTGCAGGTAAGTTGTAAGACACCCTTTCCCAAATAATTTTGTAAGTACAGTTATTCATTTCAGTCTGTAGAAACGTTATCTGATTTTTTTTTTCTTTTTTTGCTCTTTAACATTCAATCTAACATCAAAATAAAGGTGTGGAACTGCTATACTTTGTTACAGCCCACTGTCCCACCCATAGACAAGTACATTTACAGTATGACAAAGTCTACATGGAAAAATAGTACCATGCTAATACATTTAGAAATCACATTCACTACCATGATCTAGACATTAAATGATGATCTTTGGTTATGAATACAGGCGAATATTCAGGAATAATGTTTTGAAGTAATTGCAGTTTAAACATATTTTGATGTAGGAAAAACCGATTTCTGGTAGCCACTGTGAGTCCTCAAATAAATTACACTCACATGGTCCGCCCCAAGGCTCTACATAAGACAGACCAACCAATCTCAAAGAATTCTCTTACAGTTGGTCTCAGCCAGAATAGTGCATGTTGGCACAGTTATAGAATATAAAGGACTCAGGACAAGAGGGCTCTGTCTCCTGTCCAGGGTTTTCCCCTCATCCTACTCGCACACGTGACGACAACGTGTATGTCAGCTATTTTTCTCATTGCACACCAGGTCTGTGCAAGATAAATATTCACCCCAGTCTCATGCCTTTTCATCAGGAACCCACAGCAGCTACCAAAAATAGGTTTTTCCCACATCAAAATGTTCTTTGATAGCGTAGCCGCTGTTCATCCTCAAAGGAGCTTACAAAAGAAATTGACAGGTGGCAAAATGGCTTAGCTCCTAACAAATAAATCTCAGCAACACATTTAAATTTTTTGTCTAAAGTATAGTTACAGGTTATCAACCATTTTCTTCATTTAGTGCAGCAGATAATTGCATATTTCATAAGAATCGTTCAGATAGTGAAACAAGCATGAAATTTTGCACAAGTGCTCTTTAAAGTTCCCTCTATCAGAAAAGGGCGCTGGCCACGCAAAAATTTAATATGGCGGCCAAATTCCAAGATGGCGGCCAGTATCGACAGATTTTGGCTAATTTTTCACTAGAATGGCATGTATTTGCTTCTAGCAATATGGTAAAGCTCTTCCATACTATTTCTTGTGAATATTATGTTTCTGTAGCTTCCAGTACAGTTTACCTTTAAATATGGGGGCTATATGGCTGCCAAGAAAAGGTAGAAACAATAATTATAATGAGAAATAATGCCCGTTCAACAATTATCGTTTTAAGCATGGATCTTGGTTTCTGTGGTTTTAGATCCTAATGAGGCCATCTCTTTCGAATAACTCATCAATTTTGAAGGAAAATTAATAAATGTAAAAAGAGTGTATGTCTGCACACAACCAGGGCACACTGGTGACATCACTGCTGTGTAACTCAGCATGGGGTTCAGTGCCAGCTAATCCAGCTTTACTAATCCTGTAGTCTTAGACTAGTAGTTGTAGTATAGTTTAGTTTAGTGTCCCAAATGCTTTCTAACAGCCCCAGACCAGCTATAGTTAGATAGCCGCACCTGAATAGACAGGATGTGCCAGCGCGGGAGAGCCGAGCCAGGGTATGGGGGCTGTACATGATGGTTCATGTACTTACCGGATGGTGTACAGATCACTTAAATGGCACTGGATGAATGATCGGGCTAGGTGTAGGGAGACCGAACCTAGTTGAATCCCATACAGGAATGTGTGCTTTGTTTAAGGTGGTAAAAAGGATAACCCCTCGGCCTTAATCAAAAGTGAAATCATGGCAGAATGTGATGCCAATCCAATATTGAGCAGTAGAAAACAAACTGGAGTTTGTGTTGTCTTTGTCAGAAGGACAAAAGAGGTGAGCACTTGACATCACCTCCAAGTCATCATGTCCTAGACCATGATGGGTACACAATGCTGGCAAGGGAACATTCCCATGTTCAGTGAAATTAATGAAATGCCACTGATAATGGATCCAGCAAGGCTGGATGAAGGTGATGGCATAGAGGCCACTCTCAGGAAAATGCAGCAAAATACCATGTGAACTGTCGCTTGTTGTTTAACAACACTAAACTGGACCGCAAGAAAGCGACAATCCAATGACCAGACCAGCAACACTGAGACTAGTCGTGCAAAACTGCGCCGAACCAGTCATGACAATGAAGTTTGCATTTTCTGTGAGAAAGTGGCACCTGCATCTGATCTCAGACAGGCTAGTACTAAGGACCTTGACTTGAAATTGCGTGAATGTGCAGAGATACTTAGTGATGGCAAGCTCCTTGCTAGGTTGACTGGTGGGGATGTCATTGCACAGGAGTTTAATATCACCATGCCTGTCTTTGTGCCCTCTACAACAGAAAAAGGTCCTACCTGAGGAGCCTTGAGAAAGACCAAGGTAGCACTGAGTCAGAATCAGATGTGTATCCACTAGTTCTGTCAGAACTGATGACATACATTGTTGAAAACAACCTTTGTTCAGATGATCCAGTCACATTTCGGCTGGCAGATATTTGCCACCTCTACCAACAACGTCTGGAACAATTAGTGTAGAGTCACCAAGTGTAAATTCCACGAGACTCAAAGACAAACTTCTGGCAGAAATTCCAGAACTTGAGGCTCATAAATCTGGCAGAGATGTATTACTTGCATTTCAAAAGGATGTGGGAAAAGCACTTGCTCAATCATCTGATCTTTCAGAGGCAGTTATCATTGCTAAAGCAGCAAATATTCTCAGAAAGTCTATACTTGATCATCAGTCACGGTTTGATGGCACATTTTCTGAGGCTTGTGTACGAAATTCTGTGCCTCCTCTCCTGCTCCAGTTTGTAGGGATGGTTGAGCATGGGCTGACATCAAGTCACAGTTACGATTTGGAGCATCAAAGTCAGACCAGGCCATTGCACAGCTCATGCAGTTCAACTGCTACCCCGATACAAAGAGGAGCAACAACTCATAGACACTCCAAAGACAGAGAAACACCATTCCCAGTCTACATGGGACTCTCAGTCTATGCCAAAACCAGGAAGAGAAACCTGGTTGAAATGCTACATCAGTATGGCCTCAGTATCTCTTATGACAGAGTACTGGAGGTCTCTGCACAGTTAGGAGATGCCACAGTTAGCAAATATGTGGAGGAGGGTGTGGTCTGTCCCCCAGTACTGCGAAAAGGGTTGTTCACCACTGCAGTGATGGACAACATCGACCACAACCCATCTGCAACTACTGCCACTACCTCCTTCCATGGAACTAGCATCTCCATATTTCAGCACCCCACCAAGGAGAACACTGGACAGGAAAGACAGCAACTAAAGTTTGCACCTGAGAAAGTGAGGTCGGTGCCTGAATTGCCGGACACATTCACAAACATCTCACCAGCTTCCTTTCAAACAAAGAACCCTGTGCCACCAAACACTGCAATACCAAAGCCACCCACAGATATCTTGGGGCCACAGCTTGCACTGGAGTATCAGTGGCTAGACAAGGTCATAGTCACCCAGGAAATAGATGATGCAGTGAATCTGACGTGGTCAGCTCATCACGCTTCAATGAAGAGAAGCCCAGAATTTGAAGTAACCATAACTTCATTGCTTCCTCTCCTGCGTGATCAGGCTCATTCTGTTGCTACGATCAAACACGTGATGCAGAAAGTGCAGGATGTCACTGATTTTCTGAACCTGGCCAGATACCCATAATCACAGCTGATCAGCCAATCTATGCCGTAGCAAAGCAGGTGCAGTGGCAGTGGCCTGATCAGTATGGCGAAGACAAGTATCTGGTAATGTTTGGTGGTCTGCACATTGAGATGGCAGCAATGACATCTCTTGGTACTCTTCTTCATGGCAGTGGTTGGACAGGAGCTCTGGTGGAGGCAGGAGTTGCTTCATCTGGAACTGCAGAATCCTTCCTGTCAGCTGCAAGTGTAACCAGGACACGGCAGATGCACCAGGTTACAGCCTCTAGTTTGTACAAACTCCTGAGGACAGCATACACTGACTACTGTGCTGAGAAAGCAAACAACAATGAGCAGGCATTAGAGTTTGAGGAGTGGTGTGACCTTCGAAGACAGCAGAGTCCACAGTTCCACTTCTGGCACATGGTGTTGTCTATGGAACTTGTGATATTCCTACTGATCAGGTCCTTCCGTGAGGCCAATTTTGTCCTCTACTGCCAGGCATTGCATGAGCTGATACCCTACTTCTTTTCCAACAATAATACAAACTATGCTCGTTGGCTGCCTATTCACCTCAGGGACATGCTTACCCTAGAGAGTTCACACCCAGAGTTGCACAAGGAGTTCAAGGCTGGCAACTTTGTTGTGCACAAGACCAGTCGCCAGTTCTCAGCAATGGCTCTTGACCAAGCTCATGAGCAGACCAACGCCTTTATAAAGGCTGATGGCGGAGCCATTGGGCTGACTGAAGATCCGTCAGCACTCAGAAGATGGATGGTGGCTGGCCCAGAGATCATCCGCTTGGTGTCTGCATACGAAACAGAGGTTCAAAGTAAGGAGTCTAATGAGCAGACAACACACCATGAACAAACACCTCATGCGCAGAAGACATTCTGAGAGAGTCAGCAAGCTGTCATTGGCTTTGCAACACTTGGGAAGTCCTTTTCAGGAAGAGAGCCAGGATCTGTATTCCATTGACAACAAAGACATTGCCCACCCCAGCTCAGCAGAACTTCTACAGACACACCTTGACAGAGGCCGCACTAAATTTCAGAAGTTTTCAGACTCTTTGGCAAACAATGCAGTCTCCTTCTATGAGCCGATAAAGAAGAACAGAACTGACTTCTTCAGGCAAGAAGCTGCTCCTGTAGAACAGTCAAAGCAGAAACTTCTGAAGGAGGATTGCCAGCTTTTCTCAAAGCTATTTATATCCTGTCAGAGCCGTGAATGTGATCTGCAGGAATTCTTCCAGCACGAGAATCAAACATTCCCAGATTCCCTTAGTGAGGGTGGTAGGCTGTACACATGTCAGAAGTCTCAGCTGACCTCGGTCCTGGAGAGTCATGTTACACTAGAAGACAAAGAACCAAAGACTGATGTCCTCATTGTAGATGGATCAGCTTTGGTCCATGCCTGCCACCAAAGAAAGGAAAGACCTTTGAGGGCTATGCACTTTGCGACTTCTTGCCTGTGATACAATCCTATAGCAGCAAGTACACATCATCACATCTTGTATTTGATGTATACAATACATCCAGCCTCAAAGCTGAGACCAGGCTCCAACGTGGTCAAGGAGGAAGGCGCAAGGTGACAGACAAGAACACAATTCCATCCAACTGGCGCAATTTCCTAAGACACGATGCCAACAAGACAGAGTTGTTCCAGTTCCTGGCAGACAAAGTTGCCCAGATGTCTGCCACAAATGTTGTCATTGCCACGAAAGGGTCTGCTGTCCTCAGCACTCATGAGGCTAGTCTTCAGGGACTGGAAAAGTGCTCTCATGAGGAAGCTGACACCGCATCTTTCTCCATGCCAAATATGCCACAGAACATGGAGCCAAGACCATCACGGTTAAAGCAAATGACACAGATGTTCTTGTCGTTGCAGTCAGTGCTTTCTCCACTCTCCACAATCTAGGGCTAGAGAAGCTATGGGTGGCATTTGGCCAAGGCCAGAGCCTGCGCTGGATTGCTGTGCATGACCTGTGCAACTCTCTGGGCCAGGAGAAGGTGAATGGCATGCTCTTCTTCCATGCGTTCACAGGCTGTGATACAGTGTCAGCCTTCCGGAGCAAGGGCAAGAAGACCGCCTGGCAGACATGGAACATCTTTCCAGAGGCCTCCACTGTGTTCTCCAAACTGAGTCACTACCCTCTCAGAGTGGAAGAGAGTGACCTGAAGGTCCTGGAGAGGTTTGTCATACTTATGTATGAAAGATCCAGCACTGCTGGCACTGTGGATGAGGCTAGACTTGATATGTTTGCCAGAAAACAAAGGGCATATGAGGCCATTCCACCAACCAGGAGCTCTCCTCCAACACACCAAGCGTGCTGCGTACCAGGCTGGTTGTGTGGGGGCAGGCCACCATGTCAGCCACAGCCAGAGAACCCTGCTGAGTGGGGATGGCAAAAGTCTGGTGAAGCATGGCAAGTCCTCTGGACAACCAACTCGCCCTTAGCCAAGAGTTGCCAACAGCTTACCAAATGTGGATGCAAAGCAGGCTGTCGGGAAAGGTGCAAGTGCTACAAGCTGGGTCTTCCCTGCACAGCTCTGTGCACTTGCAAATGTGAAGTCTAGATAAATATTGCCCTCTCTTCAGTAGATAATCTAGCTTGAGCATCCAACGTGTCATGCTATGCCTACCTTCTTATCCTCGAATTTTTTTCAAAGGTGTAGGTTGAGAGACCTATACATAGATTGGTTGCGTTTAGTCCGTATTTCTCTTCTTTTCTTTTTTTTTATGGTTACAGTCTTAGACACAATGTTGTATGTGACCATACCATTACTATTTCAGTTGAAAATAGCATATTAGTTAAACTGTCTGATCACATGAATATACCATTAAATAAAAACAGTTGGTCTCTATGTCTCTAGCGCTGTGGATAGAAAAAAACTTTTATGGCAACCATTTTGTATGCCATCTTGGTTACAATTCATTTAGTAAGGGTTTTCAATAAAATGTGTGGTATGGAACATTTTATAACCTAAAAGTCGAGGTTTAAAAAAAAAAAACTGGCATATTCCATCCAATAGATGCTCCCAAACCAGTGAATCTCAACATAGATGGCGGCCATTTTGAAAAATAGCCGCCATCTTGGATTTTCAGGTGGCCAGCGCCCTTTTCTAAGAGAGCGTAGTCTTAGGAATGTTTGTGCCAAATTTCATGCTTGTTTCACTATCTGAACGATTTTTACAGCAATCTGCTGCACTAATTCCAGATACCCACTAGGCTTTGGCAATAAAGAGCTGAAAAAACTAACAAACCTATACAGGTATATGTATTATCCCTTGTGGTTCCAAGGTGACTTACCTAATTATGTGGGTCTGGCTGTGGGATTATTGCAATGACAATGGGATTATTGTCAATGATGTACTCACCTTTAAGGAAAGGAGTGAGGGAGGGTCTGCCTTTTTAATGAGGGACACTACAACAATTCTCAGTCCATGAAGAGAGAGAGTTTTGTTTGTGCTAGGGTGTAGGAAAAAGAGGTCCATCTGGGATGTTTCCCGTGATGTCTAGGTAAACCTTTGGTGCTTCAACTAGGCATAATGTTTAATCTGAAATACTGAGTTCCCTTATCAGAAAAGGGGAATTTCCCTTTAAAAAGTCCTTATTCTTGGCCAGGAATGGTGGACCAGGAGACAATAGTAAATGACAGGTAGGTGTATGAGTGAAGAAACATAGGCCCCATCTAAGAGAACTCAGTTCACTACTCTGAGCTCTGATGCCAAAGCTCAAGAAGACAGCCTTTTGGAGCACATGAGTTGTACATAGTTGTATTGGGCCTGCTTAATTGAGCGGATGACAGAGTCTAAGAACCTTATTCAGGGACCAGGTAATGGGAAGCCTTGCAGGAGCTGACCTTTACTGTACAAAAGACTCGAAGATATATAACAAAATGCAAAACTGTTTCAACAGATTTCATCAGGGCTCTCGGCATGGAGGCAATCTAACCACATTTTCTGTGTGGACTGGTATGTCGGATAGATGAAGTCCATAGTTTTTGCACTAGGTACCTAGAATTGTTAGGTAAACAGTCTTCTAGGTAGACAAACTC
>NC_089772.1:394460-444460 GCF_040412425.1 Macrobrachium rosenbergii | reverse complement strand
CAGTGGGCAAGTTTAGGTGACACATAGATTCTATGCAGTACCAGCAATACAAGTAGAAGGAATTTTTGTTATTTTATTGAACTGATGTTGTGGCTAGAACGAAATAATAATAGCTGAACAGATGGGAAGGGGATTGAAGTATATCCAGAACAGGACAACAAATCCCCACAGAGGGGAGAGACCGAGGTGTCTACAAGTCTCCCTAAGACCGCTAGGGTGGTGGATTTCTTTTCCAAGCCCCAGAGAGAGAAATTAATTATTTATTATTTAATGTTATTTAATTTACATATAAAAGCTTGAAAAAATTATAAAATGAATAAAAAAGAAACATAAACACTTTTGAGGGTTTCCCAGCGGGACGCAAATGTTCGTATGTCTGTGAAAAACTCTTGTATGACAATTAGTTAGGTTCCAATGAAAAGTTTGCGTGTGTGTGAATTGACAACACAAACGAAGTTTGATAGATACTGTACTGCTGATTCGTCTAACGCCATATTATCATTGGGGTTTGGCGTGGGTAATTCAAATGAGTGCCATACATCGAAGACCCGTATTGGCCCCTTTCGATTATAAGAGACCAATCAGCTGAGGTCTGTGACCTAAGCAAGTTCAGTTTGAAAAGTTAATGATCAGTAAGGGTTTGTGAGAGAGGTGTGAAATAATAAGCAGGAAGACAAGTACTGCTGGTTTATTGATGAAAACTAGCTGCTTATAAAGCGGGATGCGGACATCTGCGTAGTTCGCAGAGACCGCTGGTACAAAGATTTACAGGGGACCTGAGGTCAAACTAATTCCTTACAAAACAGGACAGGTTCATACAGAGAACATAGTGATCAACAATGTCTGACATAACATACATAACTCGTTATTTGTACGTAAAACATGATTGTGTAGAAAGACAAAATACACACAGTTTACAATTATGATGATAAATATATATTCCGATCGACCTTGGGTCGATGAAAAGGCACCGCAGAAAACAGGGTGTTCTCTACAGAGAACGCGTTGAGCGGGGACTTTACAATACTCCCCCCTCCCAAGACGGAGGCAACGTCTGATTAAACCAGGTATCTGCTGGGGCGACGAGGGGCCCTCTCTTTCTCGATGTCAACTGGAGAGGGCAGTCGCCTTCCCCGGTGCCCTCTGCAGTGGTATGTTGAGATGCCTTTCTGTTAGGTTTCTGGGTTTTATGAGGATGCCCTTGCCTCCTTCCTGCGACCGTAGTTGTTTGAGGGGCTGCCGCATCCCGCAGGAGACCTAGGGGTCCGCCTTCGTTGCCCCCTTCCAGGAATGCTGGTTTGAGACGATCTATTGACACCCAGTCTTCCAGTACAAGGAAAGGTCCCCTGTAGGGTCTAGTCAAGGGTGGGCATACGGCATTGTCCCTGATGAAGACGTGGGTGGCGGAGGACAGCCCGGGGGGCATGAAGGGCGACATCCTGTCGGTGAATGTCTTTTGGCAGGGGGCGAACTTTCCAACCCTGTCTCGGAGCCTTTCGTTCCTATGTCGTCCCTGTTCTCTGCAACGAGTTCCCCTGCGACTACCAGAGTCTCCCCGTAGACTTTTTCCACTGAGGAGGGGTCGCCGTTGGCTCTGGGGGCGGTCCTCAACCCGAGGAGGACCCAGAGCAGCTGGTACTTCCAGTTTTCAGAGGAGCAATGAGCCATGAGGGGCACCTTTAGAGACCAGTGGAACCTTTCCACCATTCCGTTGGCTGACGGGGGTTGTAGGCGGTGGTGCTGTAGTGAGTGGTCCCCATTAGACGTGCCAGGGCAGTCCACAGCTCCGACAGGAAAGCGGGTCCCCTGTCTGTCATTATGTCGTTTGGGACACCGAACCGGCTGATCCACTGCATGCACTGTCTTGCCCAGGCCGTCACGTCTTTCCGTATGCCATGCCAGATGAACTTCTCCGTCAGCAGTCTGGCTGTTGTCCTTCTGTAGTGGGATAGGCCATGGATGATGTTGAAAACCAGCCGACGTCTGGAGGCAGGTACCAGGGGGCGGGGACGCCTGTTACTTACATCGCTCAGTAATGTTGATCCTCCTGAGCCAAAGGGCACGTCCTTCTGCTTCAACGACATGATGGCTGTACGGTAGCCTGGGGTCTCAGGGTCAGCAGCTTGTTTGCGGGCGAGGTCCTCATAATTGATCCCGAGCTGTACGGAATCGATCTCGATCCTCGAGAGGGCAACAGCTACCAGGTTCTTCCTACCGGGGAGATATTTGATGGTGCAGATGAACTCTGCGATGGCTGTGAGGTGCTGCTGCTGCCTAGAGGACCATGTGTCGCCCAGCTTCGTGAAGGTGTGGACCAGCGGCTGGTGGTCGGTCCAAATTGTGAAGGGCGTTCCCTCCAGGAGGAACTTGAAGTGTCAAACCGCCTGGTATGCTGCGAGGAGTTCTCGGTCGAAGGTGCTGTAGTGGGACTCAGCGGGGTTTAGCCTCCTACTGAAGAAGGCAATGAGCTGAGGGGTCCCTCTGATGACCTGTTCCAGGACTGCTCTGCAGGCGACATTGCTGGCGTCCGTCATCAGCTGGAGGGGAGCGCTAGGGTCCTGGTGGGCCAAAGATGTTGCTTTGGCGAGAGAGGCCTTTGTCAGGAGGAAAGCCTTCTGATGGTCGGGGCCCCACACTAAGGTCTTTAAGGCCCTTTTTATATATATATCTATATATATATATATATATATATATATATATATATATATATATATATATATATATATATATATATATATATATATATATATATATATATATATATATATATATATATATATATATATATATATATATATATATATATATATATATATATATATATATAATCAGTAAGTTACAAACATCTTTAATATTCAATTCGCTTACCTTGAAATAATATTTTTCATATATATTTACGAAGGATTTTTAGTTGATAATAAGTTGACAACGTCCCGTGGGCTCGAACCAACGAAGGACAAGAACTCAGGACTACAGTGGACGCATTTAACCCACGCGCCAGCAAGTGAGGTTAAATGCGTCCACTGTAGTCCTGAGTTCTTGTCCTTCACTGGTTCGAGCCCACGGGACGACACTTAACTTATTATCAACTAAAAATTCCCCTTCGTAACATATATGAAAAATATATTATTTCTGGAGGTAGAGTGAATTGATGTTAAAGGACGTTTGTAGCTTACTGATTGTATATGAATCACGGTGATGTGATAAAGTGTCATATATATATATATATATATATATATATATATATATATATATATATATATATATATATATATATATATATATATATATATATATATATATATATATATATATATATATATATATATATATATATATATATATATATATATAATTATATATATATAATATATGTATATATAATATATATATATATATATATATATATATATATATATATATATATATATATATATATATATATATATAATATTATATATATATATATATATATATATATATATATATATATATATATATATATATATATATATATATATATATATATATATATGTATGTATGTATGTATGTATGTATGTATGTATATATATATATATATATATATATATATATATATATATATATATATATATATATATATATATATATATATATATATATAAATTATATATATATATATATAACAGAAGATATATAGCTCTCTAAATTACAATCCTCCCCGAGAATCGTTGCAAAGATAAAATGTCCATCTCTGTCATGTCCCCAAGAGAGGAACCTATCTCTTAGATTCCCAAGAGTGGGACATTCAACCAGCAAATGTTTCAGTCATTGCAGAATGGAGGATTTTCACCTGACATCAAGAACCTATGAGTGAGTCTTGTATGTCCAATCCTTAGCCTGCACAACATCGTTTCTTGTCTCCTTGGCATATAGGGATATGACCAAGGCAATACTGATGATGTAATACTGCACATATTTTGATTTGTTTCAACTCCTTCCCAAAGCGAATGCCAAAGATTTTTCGTTTTCTGACCTATAGGGGGATATACATCACAATATGGTAGTAGGTTTCTTTTGGGTTCTGGGGAGGTGACTGCTGACTTAGCAAGTTGATCAGCTTCCTCGTTCCCAACCACCCCAACATGGGAAGGCACCCAGCAAAAATTGACTTCTTTACCTCTTCTTTTCACTAATTCACTAAAAGCAGCCATTCCAATAACTCTAAAATGAGTGGGTTTGAAGAGTTAAAATATTCTAAAGATTGAAGAACACTTCTTGAGTCACAATAGATAAGGTAAAACTATTTCCATTCTGAGAAGAAATTCCCTTTATTACCTTTAAAATTGCATGCAGTTCTGTCAAAACAGATGCAACAGATGATAATCTCCCACTTCTTTATACATCAGGAAGGCCACTCAAAGCCGATGCCAGCATCTGACTTTGAGCCATCCGTGAAAACTGGTACAGAGTTATCATGTTGGGAGGAATGATCTACAAATATTGACTGCATTGCCTCATTGGACATTTCTGCCTTTGTTGAATTAAAAATATCTACACCATTTTACCTCTGGAAGGTTCCAGGGAGGCTAACCAAATACCTATCTGGTAAAATCTCAATCCTTGGCATGTTTAATTGCCTGTTATACATTTTACTCTAATAGCCAATGGTTGAGAGTGCATGGTGTGATTTTCATAAAATTGCCAATGCCTTTCATTTCTGATATAAATGCTGGTTAAGGACTTAGGGAGCCTCTGAAATTTGTGCCAGCCCTGAACCAGCAGATGTTGGTAATGAAGTTCTAGAGGCATCTCGCCAGCATATACAAGCATGCTCTCAGTAGGAGATAACTTCAGTGTGTCTGTAGCTAATCTTACTCCTCCATGATGAATTGGATTAAGCATTTTAAGGCTATTAGGCTTTGGTGATGCGTACACCTCGCACCCATAAGTCAATTTTGAAAAGTCTAAGGTTTTATATAGTCTCAACATTTGAGTTTGGTCAGCACCTCATGAAGTGTGGGACACAACATTCAGCACATTCTTTGCTTTCAAGTATTTTTCCTTAATATATTTCAGATGATGTGGGATACAAGTCAACTTGCTATCACATATCAACCCAAGAAATCTTGTTTCACCAACACATGGAATTCTCTGCCCATGTATGAACAGATCTTTATCAAGATGGAGTCCTCTTGTACGGCAAAAGTGCGTGGTTACTGTTTTACTAGTTGAAAACCTAAAACCATTCATCTGAACCCACTTTATTATATTATCAGTGCACAGCTGAAGGCACCTTTCAGCCACTACCATCCTTGTTGGTGCAAATAACATCAAAGGTTATCAACGAAAAGGGTATATGTTACGTCTGGGGAATTTTTTGGATACGCTGTTAATTGCTAAGGTGAACAAGGTTACTCTTAGAACATTTCTTTGTGGTAGTCATTCTTCTTGGTTGAATATATTTGACATTGTTGCTCCAACCTGAACCGGAAATAATCTATTTTTTTAAAGCCTTGATAAAAAGGGGCAAATTGCCTTTCAGGTTACATTCATAAAGGATCCTCAGAATGTCATATCTCCATGTTGTATCATAAACCTTCTCAAGATCAGAGAAAACATTGACGTGATGCTGCTTGTTAGCAAAAGCTTCACATACGCTGAT
The DNA here is from genome assembly GCF_040412425.1 of Macrobrachium rosenbergii. Lineage (NCBI taxonomy): Eukaryota > Metazoa > Arthropoda > Malacostraca > Decapoda > Palaemonidae > Macrobrachium > Macrobrachium rosenbergii. The sequence continues at coordinate 438,815 of NC_089772.1, read as the reverse complement.
GATTCCATTTGAACCAACACATCAGCTGTGGGGTGCATACTTCAAAAGCACCACTGAGCAGGTGACAAATATCTACCATGTTCTAAGAACAACAACAAAAATGTATTCACCATTTTTTACATGATCTTACAGAGACATGATGTCAGTGCAACGGGACGATAATTCTTTGTCTTGAAAGTGTATTTCCCTGGTTTCACAAATGGCAGTAATTTTAACATCTCTTATAGCTTAGGGAAGACATGTTCTTGAAAAATTGTTAATTAGACTTAATATGAAAAATCTAGTATTTTTGGGGATACAGTATATCATCCAGTCCAGGAGCTGATTCACTACACTTACTTAAGGCTGATTCAGATTTCCTCATAGTAAAAGTTAAATTGTATTGTTCATTCCTTGATGTATTAAGATCAATTTTGACTTGTTCCATTAGCCTTCTTTGGGATGAATAGGGTCTGTCATTTTTCTTTGCAAAATTACCAAAATGATTAGCAAACATATTTGCCACTAACCAGGGATCTACTACTTTACAACCATTGATCTTGATAACTGGAGGTTGACAGGGAATAAACTTACCTGCTACTTTTATGACTCCTGTCCAAACTAAAGTCATAGGCGTTTTTGAATTTAGTGAAGATATGAAAATTGTCCAAGATTCCTTTCGTGCCTTTTTGATTTCCATGCAGAAATGAGCTCTTGCTTTTCGAAACTCAACACAGCAATACTCACATTTTCATCTGCAGTATCTGGTGAAAGCTGATCTCATAGTTCTATGAGTTTCCTGTCATAAAAGTCCACCAGGGAAATGTTCGGTGGATAAATATGCAGAGAATATAAATGTATTCAAAAGTCTACAGAGGGAAAGTCACAGAGGAGTCATTCATTGAGCTGTGTTCCTGGAATGTTGCCCAATCAACTTTAAAAATGGTCACTGTTAAAATCTATCATTTATCACTCTCAATTGAAATCAATAAGGCAACCATTACTGCATATAGATAAATCAATTGCTGATAACGTGCCTGTTTGAACATGAAAATGTGTAGATAGTATAGTATACCTTAGTTTTACCAGATCACTCACCCATGTTTAGGATTCCCAAATTTTCACAGGCAGTTTCCTCTTTGATTGGCAACAGTGTCACTCCAAAGAGGATTTCTACTATTCACATCTCTAGGAATAACAAAGGGACGTGGTAGCTGTTGAATAAGGGATTTAAATCCATCAGTGGGGAAGACTTCACTACATGGTAGATAAAGAGAGCATACTTTATATTTTCTTTGCAAATGGATCGGCGCACTTGCAGTGTAGACTGGATACTAATAGTGTTTAGTGGGGTGTCATTATGATTGTATAAAACTACATCCCCAGGGCTTCCTATATTTATGTTATAAGTGGAATGATACTCTGTATACTCTCGTGGGCTCGGGCACATAATGTTACCATTCATAGTCTCCTGCAAAGCTATATATACAGGAGACACTTCTGATATGAGCAGCCTTAGTTCTTTCCATTTAGCTTTTAATCCCTGGCAGCTCCACTGGAGAAAATGGATGAATTTTGCTTTGGTTTTGAAGCCCCTTTTAAGTGCTTTAATTTTGTTGCCTTACTCCTGCTTTTTTCTGGAAGACGGATTATTCATGACAGCCTCCCGTTTTTAAGTCGACAGTAGTGCTGCTTCTATGGAGGAGGTACCTGACACAGATGGCACAGCCTCCCCAGTATCATGGGCATTGGCCACTCTTCATAACGTCTTTGCTATGCAAATTTCCGGTTCATGAGACCAGACAAAGCTAGTGCTGCCTGAGGAGAGGTGGAATTTTCAGACACAATTGACACATCCTCTGAAGCATTAGGAGCATCAGTCACAGCTGATGCAGGTTCCAGTGAAACACAAGTACCAGACGCAGATAATGCAGCCTCCAAAGAGGCCAGAGTGCCAGCCACACATGGCACAGCCTCCAAAGAGGCCGATACACCAGGTATAGCTGGTGCAGTCTCCGGAGAGGCTGGAGCGCCAGGTACATTTGGCACTGCCTATGAAGAGGCAGGAGTACCAGAATTCCCTGGTGCTCTCTCCAAAGAGGCAGGAGTGCCAGAAACCACTGGTGCAGCCTCCAAAGAGGAGGGAGTACTGGTCACCATTGATCTTCCCTTTACATTGACAAGGAAACCACCTCTGGTAGTGTTTATATTTCTTCTTTAGTGGTAGCAATACTGGAAAAGGTTATTCCTGTTTAACATACTGGTTTAGTACTTTCTCTTTTGCCTCACGAAATGGGATACATTCACTTACCCTTAATGTCTGATTTCTTTTACCATAATGTACACATCACAATTCTGTGAAGATGATGGATTATTGTCTCCACAATGTATACATTTTGCATCTTTATAACATCCCCATGCTTTGGTTCCCTGCATTTAACACAGTAGTTTCTGCCTGCAAGACCCTAACATATGTCCATACTCTTGCCAATAAAAATATCTGTCTTGGAATATATTGCTTAACTCTTAAAACGGAACCATGCTGCTTTTATTACTTTACATAAACAAGTAGAATTGAATGTAATATAATTAAATTTGGCAGTGGAACTATGGCTCCATTGATCTTCGTTTTCAATCCTTCAATTCTAATCACACCTTGATCTTTTAAATCTTCTACAAGTTTCTCCTCCAAGTATGTCATCAGTTTGGGAACAAATATTTTGTTGAAGTGATTCCAAAAAGCATATGTTGAGCAGTCCACTTTAACTTCCCAGAAGTGTGATAATACTTTTAATCTTTTACCTTCTTTTGCTAAGGCCAATTCTACTGTCAGTTTTCTTCAACCTTCAGATGAAATCTTAGGCTCTCAGCCACAGGACTTCACATGTCTCTATACACATTAAAGATATCAGGAGCCAAATCCCAGATGTCAGACCCTTACCATAAGTTTTAGGGATTTCTGGTCCTATTTCACAACTCAATAATTTGGCCCCGTTGCTGGAGCAGACCAGTTTGGTTATGGGACTAAAATGGTATCACAGGGTGAATACAATCATCCCCACCCTAAAGCAAAAAAAAAATTATAAAGGGGCAAGCCTTTCTGGATTCTTCCAGAATGCTGAGAGGAGCCAAATCCCAAATGTCCAACCAGACCACCCCCCTGGAATCACATGCCTGGCCCCAGTTCTGAGCCAAACCAGTTTGTTGGGATGTATCAATGAATACAATCATCCTCATTTCTAATCATTATTATGGGCAAGCTGACAGAATGCCAGAGTTCCCCAGAACCAGACCATTTGGAATCCATGGCCCAGCTGTGAGAACAGTTTCCTGATCTATCAGGTCCAATAAATTTTAAACATTACTGGAAAGTTTGATCCACACAAAACTGTTAAAGTAGTATATAAACGGTCCCAGCTATGGGACTCTTGGATTTATCAGGTCCAGAACAAATTCCACAAAAATTATCCCAAAGTCATATGTGGTCCCATGTTGGGATTCTTGATTAAGGACATTGCAGTCATGTTGTCTATGACTGACGAAATGTGGTTCCTTTTTAGAGGTTTTGTGTTTCTGAGATGGAAAGAGAGCCAACAGCTCCATGAAGCTGATATGACATTCCCTTAGAATAGATGACCATCTTCCCACCACCTGATGATGCTCCCAATGGCCTCCCCAACCTGTCAAGGAGGCATCCATATGTATTATTACTTGTATGGACAGTGGAGTCAGGTGGATCTGTTTTGCCAGAGACCTCTTCCAGGTCCACAGACAGAGTATCTTCACAATCTCAGATGAAAGCAATCACAAATTCTTTTCCTGACTTGTGAAACCCAAACTCTGTTTACATCTTACAGTTGCAATCTCAGGATTAGAACTATCACAGATGCAAACTGTAACAGGCCTAGAATCGTTCCAACTGTTGTCTGGAAAAGCTGGGCTGTGCATGGAATCTTTTAAGTCCTTCAGTATTCTGGTTTGAGTGCTGTTGGAAAGAGACAGCTGGCCACAAAGAGTATCCCAACAAATTCTCAACCTCAGGAACTGTCTGCTGGATGTAAGACAGGACTTGTTCATATTTATTAGGAAACCTTTTCCCTTGGAGTCTATTGAATATCACTCACAGGTTTTGTCAGCACTCTGATGGCTTCCAAGATTAGCCAATCATCTAGACAGGCCACCAGTTAAATTCCTTCTTTCCTGAGCTCTTGGGTAACTATTGCTGCTAATTTTGTGAAGATTCTTGGGGCCAATGTTTAACCTGAAAGGCATGACTTTAAATCTGTATGTTTCCTTACCTATCTGAAACCCTAGGAAGGGGCTGATGGTAACGGTGATAGGGACTTGCCAGTATACGCCTTTCAAATCTATAGAGACAGTCCAAGTCCCTTGCAAAATGAGTGAATGTTCTTGGGCAACAGTAGTCATCCAAAACTTGTCTCAGACAGTGTATAGAGACAGTCTTCAAACTTGGGGACGATGAAGAATGGTGGCAAATACACACATTTTTCTCTATGGCCCCCTTCAAGAGGAGTCTGGTTTTTGGAAAAAACTGTTTAAGAGGGGTGAGGGTGAGACCATCTCTGCCTTAGCCCATTGAAATTAATACTATCCCCAGGGATAGGACTTCCACTGCATGTGACGCTGTAGAAGATGACCCCCAACCATTAAAGTCATATTGGGCTTCACCTCTTCTCTTGCATTTAACATGCAGTCCAGGAGTTGATTTTCCTTTTCCACTTCAAAAGGGGTGCTGCTGCTATTGTTGTCCTTTCTTTTGTTGTTGGAAGGATCCTTTAGTAGTGACTGAAGGCTTGTATGGCTCCAATTCATACCAATCTTACTTAGGCTTAGAAAGAGGAAACCCTCATGAATATTGTTTCCCAGATTCCCATTTTCCAAGAAGAGCATATATTGTGCAATTCTGTTGTCAGGCTTGTTCAGTGAGCTGTGTGACAACAGACTATTTTTTCAAAGAGGTCCCGACAGAATGCAAATTTACTCACAAATGCTTCTAAACTTAATTAGGACAAAACTAAAGGGATTCTTTTATAATGTATTTCTATACATATCATATCTTGGATTATATAATACAAAAGAAATGCTGACCTTCAGTAAACATCAAGGCTTGAAAGTCAAGCATGATTGGGAACTATGATCATCCCTATGTTTGATAACCTCAAATTATCTATCAATGTTTTAAAGTCATTGACCAATGAGTTTCAATAACAAAATGATCTAATATCTCATTAATGCTAATTATCACTCTGCTAGACAAGAAAAAACATCACGGCAATCACAGCATCGCCTACTGGCTCCCAATTTTAACAAATATAAACCTACCCAATAAAATTTTAAGGAACTAAAACTTTTCACTGGGTCTTAAAACTATGTACTTAGCTTTAAAGTTGTTTTAATGATCAAATTTTTCGGAGCAAGCACTGGTGATACATGAACCCATGGACAGACCAGAGTGTAATTTGTAATGGGGGGAAATAGCCAACATCTGTGTGAGTAGGATAAAGGGAAAATCGAGGTAGTCGCTGTGGACAAGAGATACTGTATAGCCCTCTTGCCCGGAGTCCTTTATACTCTTTAACTGTGCCCACAAGCACTATTCTGGCTGAGAATTCTATGAGATTGGTTGGTCTGTCTTATGAAGGCCTGCAGGGGCCATGAAAGTGTAATTCCTTTGAGGATGAGCAGTGGCTATGCTATAAAAAAAAATCCTTTATTGAACTGGCAAAATTATTTTCAGTGCCTTATCTTTGTGTTTTCCAAAACTATTTTTCTCAGTTGAATGCTATGTAGTTTTTAATCATATCACAGGTCAAAAGGCATTCTTGATTCATTAATCTAAATGTACTTCGGCATTTTCATGCTTTCATTGGAAGATCCTGTTGTTTATATGTATTGGTAAATATAGTCCTCTTATAGATGATTGGCTGTAGCCAGGTTTTACAAAAAATCCAAGTGAACAAAGTGTTAAACAAACAAGGATTAAGTCTTCCCTTTTGGAAAACTAATTGTTAAAAGTTGAATAAAGTTATTTTGATATTTGTTATATCAGCTTTATATGTGATCCTTGGACTGTAATGGTGTTCAGAGATCTTACATTCCAAGTGATTAAGATCAGTTCTCTATTCCACTAAGTTTTAGTAAATGAGTGAGTTCACTTGTTATCAGCAACTGAGCTGTTCCATCCAAATAATGGAAGAAGTATTGTTTTCATTGTTTTTCTGCTTGAGTGAGTGAAGACAGTCCTTGTTTGCTATGAATTTTCTTCAAGAGTCCTAACAATTGATTCTGTCTAGGATTCCTAAGAGACCACAAAAAAGGAAAAGTCTCTCTTAGGGGCATGAGGCGTGTAAAACTGTCGTCTCTGGTCGCCATGTAGTCTCTGAGCAGTTATTTCATAAAACAAAGCAATCTCTAATCTTCATCATGTAGTTTCCATAGGTAGTTGACCTAGCATATAAAAACAAGAGCCCCTGCTAAACTCCACCATGTAGTCTGATAGATGACTGACCTGGCACATAAAAAAAAAGAAAGCCATCACTCCATTTGGTAGTCCCCAGTACTTGATTGACCTAGCACATAAAACAAATGTCTTCCCTGATCTTCACCATGTAGAGTCTTATAATTAATTGACCTAGTACATAAAAACAAGATAAAACTGTGATGGAAAGTGTTCTCAAATTTGTTTTAGCAATAGAAAGTTGTTTATCCATTTGTACTTAAGTTGAATGAGAGTAAATTTATATTGATATGAAATACAACTATTGCCAAATGAGATTGTACCTCGAGGAAGGATTACAAGTATTCTCCCTAACCAGGCAAAAGATTTTTTTTTTTTGTAGTGTCTTCAACTCTTACCTACCTCTAAAAAAACTTAATTAAGCTGTATGGATAGGTCTTATCTATACTTTTCCCACACTTGAAAATTTCCTTTCTTAATGTGGCTATCCATGAGTGTTTTCCTTCAGTATTATTGGGCAAACGACTTGATTTGTTTTGTTGATATCATTCTGATCCACTTCACAAATCCAAGTGTAGAGATCAAAGATGCACTGGATTCCTTCACCTGAATTTGGACAGTTAAAGCTCACAAACTTTCATGAAATATTCATCTGGAGAAATGGAAGAAAGACTAAGAGTGCTGAACAAACTAATAGCTACTCACTAGTCAATCAGAATTTTATGCCTTTATTCCTTGTTTCCCTTCTTCTATATACTTCAGTATTTTTTTCTTTTTCTTATTAATAAATCAGGGGTTAGAATGTGAAAGACATGGTTGCCTCTCACATTCCTGCTTCTGTCTGTACAATGCAGGTTCTGTTTTTACTGTTGGCTCTTCTTCATAACTCGTGCTCATTTTGTGCTTGGGAAATGTCACCTCCACTTATTCTTTTTGGATCTTGACTTGGCAGTTGTGCTTTTTTCCTACACTTCTTACTGTTTCTGTCTTTGAAAATTCATTCATTTGCACAGCCTCATTATAAGTACAGCTGATATTTCCTTCCTGATAATAGGAAACAGAGATATTCTTCATCCCACTGTCCTCCCCACTTCCCTCTACCATAGTAACAATCACTTCTCACCATTGAAGGGAAAAGCTACTGAAACTGCCAAGGCACACTAACATTTTAGAGCTTCCTGGATAAAGTATATTATCATGGTAATAATGACTGAAAATGTCTCCATGCCATTTATCTGAACCATCACCATGTTTCAGGATTCCACGCCTGTTGATTATAATTATTTTTAAGTTTATCATAATCAAGATATACATACAAACCTTGTGACATTTTCAGTTTGGATATTATGCAGTTTAGTAGGGAAATGAGTTTAGAGGTTTTGGTATTGCAAAGTAGGTAACCATTTGCCAGGTTATATAAATGAACATGCCTTTTCCCCAAGCCCCTCTTTTTTTTAGCCTACCCTTTCCACCTGTGGAGCACTGATACCATCTCTGATTCTTGAGGTATTTCTTACTTTTACAAACACAAGTTAGATTTAATAAGTAATTCCCATATACTGTAAATGCTTAAAAAAAATAAGAACGGATTTATTATGGGTAATGTCAGATATGCTGAGGAAGCTTATTTCCTACTGCAGTTTTTTGGCCATCCCTTCAGACATATACAGCGTCATAATACTTCCATGTATTTCCACAACCTTTCCCTTTTCTCCTCCTGCTTGTAGGTGGCCATGATTTGCTCCCTCTTTAACTACCACTACCCTTTTCCTGCATTCGTCCATGCATCACTTTTCTTCAGGACTTGGTTTTGTCATCCTTTACTGTATGCACATATTGTCTCTCAGTCATTTTCAAGTGACACAGTTACTGTACATCTTCCCAATGCTTCCTCACCTTGTCTCATTCCTTCAAGAAAGACCCTCTTCAAAACATTTTCCAATCAGTCACACTCCACCACTGCTGGAATCTAACCACTATAAAGATGAACTGCACTTCAAATCACAAATGCTGCCATCAAAACTGTTTCCAAACTATGACTCACTTCAGATGTTGGTACTCAGAAGAGGAACTAACAAATAACAGTAGGACGGATATTACTCAAGTCATTATAGAGGTAGAGCATTTCTGTAATAGATGACTGACATAAAATCTACTGAAGGGCAGATTTATAGAACCTTTAAGTAAAATCAGCAATCCCTCTTTTTAAGCATGACATATTTCCTTCTCTGATCTTTTAATCCAAAAGCAACAGGCTCTGGTAAGGCAGTGGTTTGTAATTACAAAACATGAAATGTCTTTTCATGATATTTCCATCATTGCATTGGATTATGAATCATTTACACACATATATGATACACTTCTTGCTAACCATAATAAGGCTACTACTAGAAATTCTGGAAATTTTTCAATTGCAAATGAAAACAAACCTGAGAGTTGCAAATCTAAAACATCAGGTGCCTTAAAGAGGCTTACAAGAAGTAAAATAATTAATTTGATAATGTCTTAAAAAGTGGTGTAAGTATCAAAAGTGCATGTTTTTTTTTATTTAGAATATCCCAGTTCAGATGTATAAACACCATTTATCTCATATCTGTAAACAAAGTAGATGAATTGCTGTAGAACAAAAGGACTTTGGTAGAATTTTTAGAAAATTTTAAGAAAATCTCACTGATTTTGATGTCAAAGCTTCAAGTCAAGTACTATACCTGTAGTTTCGTACATTAGAATGTATTGTGCTTTCACTATGTTTTTGTGTGCTGCTGACTCTCTACATTCTAAATGTACAGTAGTACTGAACCATATCTCCTGCATGGGTACTTCCTCCCTTTTGAAACCCGAAAGCAAATGGCTTCAGTTAAAAGTTCCCTTCTTTTTTTTTTTTTATATTTGCTGATGTGAAATTTCTTTTAAATAAATAACTTCCATTCTAAACCTGCTATCTTTTCTCAATTCCCTTTATGGTGCTGGTTTTCGTGCTGATGATGACCTAATTGGTGTCGGTGGTGGTATGGATCTATAGCTTCAGGTAATTGATGGCTTTCTGTTTTCTTCTTCCTCCTCTTTACCCTGCTTTCTGTATCTTGATTATTCTTCCTTCCACATCTTTTCACATTTGCTTCACAGGACCTGTGGCATGCCAGATATTATCCATTTATGTAATGTTAGTAAGACCTGAATGTAATGACTGGAGTGCATAGAACTATGAAAATCATGTACTTTTTATTTTTAGTATCTAGAACAAAGATATAATCAGTTAAAAGATTTTACATATGCATTGCGGGTAATCTCTTAATAAAGTATACCAAACACCGTATTAAACTGCTTAAGAAAAAAAATTTTTTTCCACAAAGCTAGGACTTGTGGTCTGTTAGAAACTAAATATTATAATCTCACTTTTTCAGTAGACCCTGTGTAGTTAGTTCTTTTATAATTTACATGTCCTCTAATTCCATTCCTTCATACTTTAGTTATAAAGACATAAAGGTAATTAAATCCATATGAATCTAAGAAGCCTGCAAGAATGAATGTATTTCCAAAATTAAAACCTGAATTGTGTGGACAGCTGAAAATATGTTTTGGTTAGTGACACAGAAGTTTTAAGCTGTTGTGTGTTATGTGTGGAGATAGCTTATCATGTTGAGCAAAATTTTTCAATTTTTTTTATGAGATCGGATGGAAGAGTAGACATGAAAATTTCAGTCTTTTATACTACTTTACACATTGTGTCTGGGAAGTAGTAACATGATCAACACTTCTAACAGGGTCTCAGTCTCAACTCGATATTTTGATTTTCAAATTAAACCAGTAATTGCTGAATTTTCACAATTTTCTCATAATATTATGTAAAACATTTTTTTTACAACTAATGCAGGATCCAGTATCTCAGTTCCCCAACATGTAAATCTCTTTTCCCTCCACTTCCTTATCATTAGAATGAATCCCTAGTACCACCTCTAAGTTACCTATAACTTTAGACATAGGGTTCTGGCTGAACTTAAGATATTATTATTAAAGATGATTGTATATTTGATTTATCTTTTAATAATGCTGATAGATTACAAGTTTTATTTCTGTCCATAAACTACAAGAGGAGCAGAAAGGTGACTTACAGTTATCACACGGTATATGTATGCAGTGTCCATTTCATGGAAATGGGTCTTTTCTTCATTGGTTTCTGGTTTTCATAAAACAGATCACGTCATTCATGGGTCTGCTCATGAGTTTTTGACATTTCTCCTTGAGTTGTGTCTTTTGCTCCTGGAATACTGAAATCTAACGCAAAGTGTCTCTCAAACTCTTGAATGTTTTCATTGTTCATATCACTGTTTTTGTAGCCATTATGTGTTTTCAGATCTCACATTGATAAATATAAAGAGTTTGTGTCTCTTTAACATTGCACATTGTCATAGCATGAAAGTATTCTGTACATCCATTCATTAATGCATATTCATGTACAAGCATTGTTTGCACATTATCATAGTACTAAAGTTTTAAGCACACAAATGCATAAACATGTATTCATGTACAGTATTACTGCACCATTTTGCATAAATAATTCTCCCCCTTTTTATTCATCCTGTTGATACACCTGTATCTATCAACATCAGATAAAAGTTACTTATAAAATCAAGAAAGAAAATTATTTCACTGAAAAACCTCCCAATTATAAATAACCCAATACATGGTCGTGGAATCCCCAGATGCTTCAGTGTCCCTCAAAATGAAAAATCAATAACTCAGTCCAGTAGTACTGCCCATATGTAAGTGGGCCCCCAGTCTCCAAATGTTACACTGTTGATTAAATTTTACCTTCATATACATTATATATATATATATATATATATATATATATATATATATATATATATATAAATTATATAATATATATTACAGATACACACACACAGACACACACACACACACATATATATATATATATATATATATATATATATATATATATATATATATATATATATATATATATAATATACATACATATATATATATATATATATATATATATATATATATATACATATATATATATATATATATATATATATATATATATATATATATATATATATATATATATATATATATATATATATATATATATATTATATATATATATATATATATATATATATATATATTATATATATAATATATATATATATATTATATATATATATATATATATATAATAATTATAATAATATATATATATATATATATATATACTATATATATATATATAGTATATGTATGTAGATAGATCTAGAGAGAGAGAGAGAGATAGAGATTAGTTGAAGGTAAAATTTAAAATTTTGGGGAATGGAGAGCCACTTCAATATGGGCAGTTTCACTCTAGCCGGTCTTCCTCAGTTGTTATTCGTTATGAATGACAAATGCTTTCCTTGTCAGATTTCACACCACCACCTAATGACCATATTTTCAAAAATCGATTTCTCTTCCACTTCAACTAGTTGAATTATTTAAGCATTATTGCCACAATGTAGGGAGATACACAAACAAAAGACATTTATTCCTTCTCCGAGGTGCAAACATAGAACAAACGAGTATACTACCTGTAATAGCTTACAGATCTCTTTGAGGGAAGTACTCTACATGCCTCCCTTGAGTTTTCATCAATCACTCTACTACCATGGTTCTTAATGCAGAAAAAAATTTCTATGATTGAGTGAAACAAGGAGTATTAACTTCATACACTTTCCATGATTTTTGCACCTTCTTTGTACAATAATTTTTTTTCCATTTCCCTTACTTGCCAGAACTCACTGCAATAATTTCTTTTCTCTTGCAAGCAAGTACTTTTGGGACTAGAGGTTTTAATATTCCTGTCAGCCTTTTCAATTTCTTAATGACCACAGGTTTCCCTTCCACAAAATTATCTTCAATTACTGGCTGCTCTTGGAACTAGGCTATGTATTGACATAGGGTCAGCTAAATCTTAAACAACAGTAACCCAATCTTCCAGATGTTATATGAAAAAGCTAATCCCCACATCCAGTGAGCAAAATTGAATTGTGTATATATATATGTATATATATATACTGTACATACATACAATTTTGCTCGCTAGATGTCCGTCTGGAAGATCGGGTTATTGTTGTTTACGATTTAGCTGGCCCTTTGTCAATACATAGCCTAATTCCAATAGCAGCAATTAGGTCATTTAGGAAGGGTCTGCTGGTCTGTTGTTGACAAAAGCCAATAAAATCTCTTTGATTTTTTTTGCTGATTTCCTCACTGGCAGATGAAGGGGTGGGAGGAAGGGTGCATTTAGAGCAAATGAAGGCAATAGCTGTTATGTTGGTGTCTCTCTCCAAGTTAGTGATGGTGGCATTACAGTCAGCTGTGTTGTTTTTGGCTATGGTAAATTCCTCATTTGCAGTGCTACTTGCAGATCTGCTGTTTGCTGCAGTCTTGTTTCAGTTCCTAAGGTCAGTCTTAATTTTTATATATACCCTTGCTTTCAAGTGTGCATGATGTCTCAGAACATTTGAGACACAGCTGTAGTCGGTTCACCTTTCTTCAACTTTACCAAACACTCTAGGTCTCGGGTTTTTTCTAAATATAACAGTTTTTCCTCTGCAACAGCCTTGGTGTCCATAACACTGACAACGGAAGCATCCAAGAAGATTTGGAGTGTATTTCTCTGTGAGGAAATAACCCCATATTTTGAGCCATACTGGCAGAAAAACATTAAAGGTGGAGAGAATTTAATTGGAAGGTGCTTTGAATTTTATCTATTTTTGGCTTCAGTGTTGCAGGTGAATTCCAACCAAGGGTCAAATGGAAACCTGTCTAGGAAAGTACAGATAATGGCTTTGTGGGCTTCTTATTCAGGTTTAAAAGAAAATCCATAGCAGCTCTGTCTTTCAGAGTTTCAGTGAATTCTTCTCATTCAGAGCTTTGGTCTTGTTGTGATTATCCGTTCAGGGTTCTTCTCCTTGGGAACTATAACAGCATACATTTTCGACCTTTAGATGGCAGTGCTTGAAACTTAGGAAAAGGAGCATATCAGAGACAGAGGGGAGGAAGGAGTTCCTTATTGGGCGAGCGGGTTCTGTTCTCAGCTACCACTCTGTTGGCCGCGAGTTCAAATCTCCGACCAGCCAATGAAGAATAAGAGGAATTTATTTCTGGTGATAGAAATTCATTTCTCGCTATAATGTGGTTCGGATTCCACAATAAGCTGTAAGTCCCATTGCTAGGTAACCAATTGGTTCTTAGCCAAGTAAAATAAATCTAATCCTTTCAGGCCAGCCCTCTCTAGGAGAGCTGTTAATCAGCTCAGTGGTCTGGTTAAACTAAGATATACTTAACTTAAAGGGGAGGAAGGGATGATGAAGGAGGCAAAGGAATAACCAAATAGAAGGAGAAAGGAAGGATAGGAAGTGGAAAAAGAAGTAGGAGAGGAGGATTCAGGTCCCTGTGCTCTTCTTCGGTTCTGGAGGGTGAGCTTCTTAGTTATAAAACCATGTAGGAGTGGTTTCTTTGAACAGGTTATGGGTACAGTATAGTCTTGACACTTTCAGCTGTCACTGGAAATCCTCCATAAACAACAGGTATGGATGTGATTGCTCAAGCTAGGAACTTTACAAGCCCTTTTGATAATACAACAACGTAAACCACTAACCAAGGTTAGGGTTTCCACAACTTGAGGAGTTTCCAAGACTAAAAAGTACAGTTCTTCCTTATTTGTTCAAAGAGGAGAACAACAGTGGTGTTTTGTTCCATTATAGTGCTGATAGAGCTTATATTTAATTCCTTGTATACTTTTGGGAATTTTTTGTTATACTGGTGTTGATAAGTGCTAATTAACAAATAATAAGCTAGTTGCTTTCCTTGAAAGCTGCTTTTTGTTTCATTTTCTGTTAACCTTTAGTTCTGCTGTTTATATTTTGTATTTGTGTTTCATTGTACTCTGGGCATAAATTACAGAGTGAATTTTACTTCTTTTCTTACTTTGATGTCATTTAGGTTTTGGTGATGGTAGTTCATTGACTGTTATTTTACTAATGTACTTTCTATCCTTTGCTTTAAGCATAAAATATCTTGGCAGCATTTAAAGTTTATGAAGCATATTTTTTATATAATACTGCATTGTATTTGAATCACTCTCTTTTATCATCTTTTGTGGGCATCATAATGATGTCACAGCAACTGTTATGTAATAAGTAGTTTGGTTAGTCTACCATTCATTGAAATCTGTTATAATGCTTTCACTGGTGGACTGTAGCAGCATTAAATTAAATCATCAGCAGGTGGAATAAACTCCAAGCATTTTAGAATAAAAATATAAGGCAATTCATGCAATAGATGAACTGATATTTAAAGAGATTCTGTATGCTAATAATCAACTTCATCTGAATCCCCTTACTAGTCTAGGCGGAGACCTTGCTCTATAATGCCTGTTAGGACAGCGATGGAAATTGTGCAGCACTTAAACTATTGTGAGGTTTGTTTTCCGCCATTACATTTTTTTCCATAGAAAACTGGTCTGCAGACAAATTTGTTTTGTTTTACAAAGAAGCATTATAGAGTTGTCCCAGTACTATGAGGATGGTGTTACTTGCCTTTCTGCCTTTAATCTTCAGCGTTGGTCACTCGCTGGTGAGCAAGAGCTCCTTCACCCATATTATTCAAGAATTTTGCTCTGGAAGGAAGTGAGGCAGAGTTGTTGGGGTCACTCAGACTGAAAAACTTTTTCTAGTAATCAGGATGCTGGCTGCTCCTTTGAAAGAAACCGTAAGAAACAGGCATTTTTGAGATCAGGATGTCTTACACAGTTAGTGAGAATTGAATTAGTTCATGGCCACAGGAAATTTGACTGCAGAAAGTGCAACTCCTAAGTCCAGTGGGCCAGAAGCAGACCCATTTCATTTCTCCCTGTCGCTCCAACCCTTCATTGCAAGTTTTTATGTTCAGGATATTTTTTATCATGCCCTAGCCAAAGAGACAGGTGTCTTGAGGATATAGCAGGTTACTCAAACTGCAAATGACTTTTTGTTGGTCATTCTTCTTCTTCCACTTCTTCTTGGTAGGATATCTCTTCAGAAGAGGATCAGAAAAGTTTTGAAGTCTCTGGTGATGGGCAAAGAGTTTCCTCCTTTCCTGATGAATTTAGAGGTGCCTGCAACCCCTGAAGTTTATAATTTCACTCTTTCTCAGCCTGGAAAAGGATCTTCTCCCTTTCCCTGTCAGAGCATTTCATCAGTCTAAACAAGTAAAAAGGAATTCCATTTTATTCTCACTCATGCAAGTTAATTTAAGTCGCATGGGGTTTCGACTGATGGCAGTGTAGCATAATTTATCATGTTTGTCCACAAAATAAGACCTATTTTGACTTCTCTTCCTTTTAGACATAATCTGGATGCTGGAACATTATTATTTCAGAGATGTGAGACACGTTGAAAGACTCACTTTGATCATGTGGTAGCAGAGAGACAGGAGGTCCTTAATGTGAATAAGATATCCAACTCCAAAGCTTCAACCTCTTTATCTTTTGTAACTTTTCGTTTATCCATTAATCCAATATGACATTTTGTATGACAGATTCTCCAGGGTTTTTGCCTCTGTGTCACATTTAATGGATGTGGTGCCATATAGTAGCTGCTCTTAAGAGTATTCCATGTCAGTATGGGGCTCTCAACCCACAGCATTTCCTGGTGGGTATGTAGTGGAAGGTGGTCACTGGAAAGACAGACCTGTTCAGAGTTACTTTTGCATATCTTGATTTCTGTAAGACTTCGGACGACACGAGTTAAGATGCTTAAGATCAGCCCCAAAGACCTTTCAAACATGCCATACAGGTCTGTTGGCCCGTATGGGTTTTCAGCAGCCTTCTAAGTTAAATTTAAATATAAGCAAATTTTAAGCAATGGGTTTTTGTAAAACATTAATTTTTTAAGAGAAAAATTTATTATTTTATACAAATCTACCGAAAATAACCCAAGTTCCCGCCTCTCAGTCTTGCTGCATCTCACAGCTCATCGATTAGATAGCATATATTTTAACTTGTGGATGCCTGGAACTTGGAGTGTGTCTTACATATGTGCAGTGCTTCAGCTGGCTGGCATTTTCTTTCAGTATTTTTAGAGGGACTGAAGCAGTTTGGCAATATTATGACCACAAAATTGGCTAGTGTTTAATAAAGTTTGCGTGAATAAAAACAGTTTTGTGTGGTAGCAAAAAATTTATGCTACATACTATGTAATCTTCTAGCACATTAGACTCACAAAGGTAGAGAAATATATTCCATATACAAAGGAGAGTCAAGGAGTTAGTGTTATTGTACCCTTGCATCCCCACAAAGCATTTTTGAATCAGTGTCTCTGTACATGAATTTTCACCATCAGTTACTGCCAATATGTTTCGTCTTCTGCCTATAGCTAGTTTCTACCACCATTCCTTAATTTCACTATTGTTTCCCTATCTCTTTCCCATTGATTCATTTTAAACATCAACTTTTCTGTTCTTAGAGCTCCTGGTAGACTGACTTATGAACCTTTATCATTTGTTTTTCAAAGTGAGATTTTTGTTTCAGTAGCTGAAACCCTCACATGATGGCAGATAGGTTGTAACCTCTGTTATTGAGATATAAGAGTTATATGCATTGCAACTCTCTCCGCTAATAGTGTGTTTTGCCGCATCTGGTCAAATAAGCCAGAGTATGTGTCACTCCTCCCTTTTTGTTACGCTGCTATTCACGTCTCTTTTGTACATGCTAGGAATTATTCCACCACGTACTTTGAAAGGTGCTTGCTCATACTAATTGGCAATATGACTTCCTAATCTCATCTCTAAAAAAATAAACTCCTGGTCATTTAAGAATGAAGTTGACAACTTATACACCACTAAATTTCCATCTCTCTTCCTTGTTAATGGATCTGTAGCTTGCACATCTAATGAAAAAGCCACATCTGACTCTTCACTTTTCAGTTAACTTCTGCTCTCGACATTTCTAATATTCCTAATTCTTTTACTTTATCCCTCTTTCATCCTATATGTTTCCTAGTATTTCTGCCTGTAATACTGGGAGCGGTTCTAGTACAGGTTTTACTTCAGTGCAGTTCCTCAAGGAGCTTGCAGGTGAACTAGCACATAGGATCTCCTAATTTTTTCACCTGAGTGCAATGGTTTAGACAATCCCAAAGAAGCGTGACTCCTTTAATCCTTCCTATTACATTTATTTTGCCTAATATTACTACCACTGAAGTATTCAAAACTCTATTTAACTCTATCTTTGACACCATATATCCAACTCCCATCTTTTGACCTACCAAAGGGCAAGATCAATGGATCAGATTATTTCGTGTTTCACTGATGTTTGGTCACCCTCCCCCTGCAGAGAATTTTTTGTCATTACACTGAACATCTCCAGTGCATGTGACAGAGTCTGACGTAAGTCTCTCTTAACCAAACTTCCTGCTTCTGGATTCTTTGCTTCACTTTGTAAACTTATTTGTCATTTTAACTAATGGTATTATATCGGTAGTAATTTATTCCTTAGCTTCTGCTCCCTTCCTCATCTTCAGCAGTGTTCCTCAAGATTCTGTTCTCTCTTCCCTTTTCTTCCTCCTTATCAATGACCTCCTCCAGTCTGTGTCTGTTGATGATTTTGCCATGTATAAATCTCCATCAATCTTCCAAACCTCTTTTGTTGCTAGCATATTCCCACCCTCTTGTTGACAGCCTCAGACCTGAATTTCCTTCTCATCTAGGGGATCCTTTTAGCTGAGTTTAGTCTGAAATATGGTCATTTTAATGTTATTGTTGACACAGTTCTCTTGTCATTTTTAGTTATTTGACCATACTTAAATGCTTCAGAAGCATTGGCCACTATATACGGTAGTATATGAGAGAGGAAAAGGATTAGGAAAAGGAGAAGAGAATATTTCACCAGTAACAAGATTGCTAAAGCTCGGTATAAGTGTATGGGAGAAAGGTCTTGAATTATTGGTTAAAAAAGACTTAAGAACTTTAAATTTGAGTTTGTGTCAGGGAATCGTCTACAACCAAAAGGAAAGAGTTATATTACACATTTTCACAGATCTTAACAAATGCATATGACAGAGTGCCAAGACTGACAATTAGATATACATTTTAGAGAGCAAATGGTGCATGGAAAACTCACTAAGGAAATTATGATGACTATATCTTGACAGATGATCCAGAGTTATGGCAGTAATATTTATATTATGAAATTTATTATTGATCACATTAATGAAATTGTGACAGATGAGTGATAAGATCAGAATCCAAAGAAGGAATCAAAAGAAGGGATTCTTAAAAGATGCAATAGAAGACTTGAGAGGACAAGGCAGAAAATTATTGGAAGCAAAACCAAGTTTCTGGTAACCAGACAGGAGGCAGAGAAGAATACACTGCCTGGAAGTGGCCTCTTGGACGCCATGACTGATGTGTAGGGATGATGCAATATTGTGCGTCGAAAATTACAGATAGCGTCAGAGATGCTCAGGACAGCAAACTTCCAGTGGAGTAAGGGACTTGATGCTTAAGCACAAGAACTAACAATGAAGAGATGGTGGATGAGGCTTCCTTTATGTTTAAGGCCCACCACATGCCACAGAAAAGAAATTGGGGGAAAATCCTTAGTTTCATCATTAGAGTGCTCTGAGACAGTTCTACAACTAATTTTAAAAGGAAGTTGAGTGAAACTGTGTTTAGAGGCTGGAAAACAGATCTCAGAAATTGTGGTGGTTTAATCAAATGTGAAACAAGCGGTCCAGCAGTAATTGCGCCAGATGGAAGAGGTCTGAGATAACTCATTAGAAATCTAACCCTTTAACCTGATGTAAAAACATAAATGATGATCATGGTGAATGCAGCCTTTTGTAATTTTTAATACTCCTGCATTTTATCTATTTGAGCTCCAGCGACCAAATAATCCTTGAATATGGGCTAGACTCTCAAGGTGGAACCTTGTATCAGAGAATTAGTGGTATCAGAAGTATGTAATTATTATACATAGACTGATGTATTCAAACATTTCTGTAGAAGATTTATTTGTAGAAAATTGGAATGGCAGGTACAGTGCGTCAGAAGCATATCTTTCTTTGCTTTCAATTTTTAAATAAACATTTCATTAATAATTGCAAGTTAAATAATCAGTACACTATCGAAAGATCGGACTTTTGATGTGTGAACAGTACTGCCGATTGAGCTAATAGAGTGTAACATGCTTTTCAAAACCTTACATAGCTGTTAGTGCTTGTTCCTGGGTACAAGTGATTTACTGATGTGTAACTGTTGCTGGTATTCAAAAATGCTTATACACCTCATTCCAATTCAGTAAAAGATGCAGAAGCCTGATACGAGGAGGCTGTCTGTCTTCAGTATGATGGTTATCTGACATGTAGTGCTTCTGCTTATGGTCTTTAAGAGAGTACAGTAGAAGGAGAGCAGATTTATGATCTCTTGCATAAATGCTGTTACATGTGAAATGAATCATGCATTACATTTTGTAAGCAGTAATCTCTTACCAGACTATCCTTGTTACCCTTGCTTATCAGAAAAACTGTTTTTCTTCTTGTAATTGCCTTCCTTACTTAGATCGTGGTTTATTTTCCGTGCACTTATTTTTCTTTTATTTTTTACAGTGTTGTTTATGCATGAATTAGTTTCAACCTTTTCCTTCTCCCCACAGAGTCATTTGGTGCAGTACTGCTGGCGTTTTCAGTGTATAAAAAGTAGAACACTTGAGCCATCTTTTGGGGAATGTAGATAGCTCATGTCATCTCTAAACTTTTACGAAACAGAATACTGTATTTGTATATATGCGCACTATTGTATGGAAAAGTTTTGTTCTTGACTTTTTCTTTGATAATGTCCTACGTCTGTTTCTATTTTAGGTCATTTTTAATCAACAATGGCAGTAGCAGTCAGTGGTATTATGGTGCTGTATCACAAAAAGTTTTATTTCAGCATCCTGTAATAATTTTGCCATGGGAATAGGCAAAACTGCATCATTACCTCATGTACATTTCACTGTTCTTGATAGCCTGATGGTGAGCAAGTCCACAGACAGATTTTGTAGTTCTGCATTTATAATCAACAGTGATTAGTAGCAGAGAATTCATTTTGACCTATATATATTTTTTTCTTATTCCAAACCCTCTTCCAAGCATCACAACTGTAGCAGCAGTTGATTTTATCATAATCATTTATTCCTTTTTTTTTTCTCTTCTTCTTCTGCATGGCAGGGAGTAGGCTACCAGGTATAGTGCATGACTCAGTATTTCTGGTTTATGTATTTTGAAATTCAAGTATTTTAACTAAAACGTTTGTAGTTTCCCTTAATTACCGCATATTCATATAAAATATACGGTAACTGCATAATTTTGCCCTCATTTACATGACATGAAAGCTCCCAGGTTTTTTTTGGGCGCATATATGGCTTGCCTATGTCTGTGTCTGTGTATGTGTATGTGTGATCCTTTCAATGTTTCTAGTTGCTGTAGAAGTTCATTCAGAGAACTTTTTACACATTCAAAGAGTACCCATTTTAACCAGACATTTTACAGAAAAAATATATCCTAGACTAGTTACATGTAATAGATTGGTTTACACACATATATTCAGTATATATATATATATATATATATATATATATATATATATATATATATATATATATATATATATATATATATATATATATATATATAGATATATATATATATATATATATATATATATATATATATATATATATATATATATATATATATATATATATATATATATATATATATATATATATATATATATATATATATATATATATATATATATATATATATATATATATATATATATGCTAGGTAACTTGTTTTGTTGCAGTATGTATCAAGATTATGACATTAATGTTCCCTTTTTACCTAATCAGACTTGCTGATGAAACTTAATTAGCTTAGCTGACTGATCGACATATATTTTACTGTGTTCGTACCAGACAAACCATTACTTTGAGTGGGGTTCAAGCCGGGCTTTTCAAATAGAAACACAAAGTTATACAGGAAAATGTTTTGTGTTTGTCTGCTCTGCTTTTGTATCGATGAATGCCTCCAAGCAGGCTCTCTTGGAAAGATATGTTGGATGAATTTTCTATGTGGTGCTTATATGGGACATACCACATACTGCAACCAGATAGCCATTATTTGGGATTACTGTAAATACTATAACTAGAGACCTAAATATATCTGACCAATTGTCCATGACAGTTAATGAAATTCAGCCTGCCAGTTGTCAGTACTTTTCACTAGTAATATACTGTAGTACACTGACGGCATATTTGAGAGATTAGAGATGAGACATTGTAATTTGTTTGTAAATACAATATTTGAATTTCTTCATTCAGTGAAAAGTAAAGTGGCCTGATAATTAAGGCAGGGTAACACTCATAACACAATAACAATTTTAAACCTGTGAAAATCTCTAAGAAAATGTTTTTGTCATCTGAGACATGATTAGCAAAAACTGTTACTTAGGTATAAAAATAGTTTGAACTGACCACCGAGCTAAATAGTGCAGATGAATGTCATAGACTGTATCACTTTCAGTTTTATTGTCTCTCTGAAAACAAGGGAAACAGGAATTTGCATATTGGGCAGTCTGCAATTTTGTAGTTGCCTCAGGGCTATATGATTGCAATTGAAAAGCAAGTGGAAAAAAAATGAGTTTCGCCATTTTTGAGACCTCATGACCTTGTAAATAGGTCATGATCTTACGAGTCACATAATCAAGAGACCATGTGAAACTCTCCTGTCAAATTTCCTATAGATATGACAATGCAATAAAAAATAAAACTGATAATGTCATATATGCAAAACAATAAACTTTTTCTTGGAGAGGTTTAACAGATCTGATGAACGCAAATACTCAGAGAGCAAAAATGTTCAGGTTGTAATATACCTTAACTTTAAACTATCCTGTTTGGAGCTTGTTCCAGTGTCTTGTGTATTCAAGTTGGGTTTATGAGTTTAAGCAACAAGGAAGACTTGCTGAAAGTAGCTTATGAATACCACAGTGATCTTTCTCACATTAATGTTAATGTTTTGTTAATTTTGTGATAAAATGGAAAACCTAATAGTGTTTCTGTTGGTTCCAAATACAGCAATATAGAAATTGCTCATGTTTAACATTTTTTTTTTTGTAATCAAAAAAGTCTAACCTTGTGTAGAGATAAAATTGTGTGCTATTAAATGGAAATGAAGAGCTGTATCCAGCAGTGCCTCTGAAAGAAGCTGTTGTCGGGGAGAATGGTCTCTGTAAACTTACTGAAAGATGGGAAATACTAATAATGGTGAATTATCCACTGTGACTGCTCAAAAATCCCAGAGTAGCCTTGACCGGACACAATCCAGGGAAACAAATACAGTAAGTGGTTTCACTGGATAAGGCTTCCAGCTGAACCCATAAGGGAATAATCTATCTAGAAAGACACCAAATCATATGAAGTTGAACTGTGCACAGCTAGTCTAAGTTCATGAGCAATATCAGCTTATCTGAACCACATATCATAATACTTACCAAAGTCATGGTAGCGTCAAAGCGATTCTCTTACAGCTCCAGTACAGCTCATCCCTAACTCACATCTAGACTGTGGTAGTCCATTTGGATAAGACCTCAGTCCTAATGCTTCTGCTCAAGCAGGGAAGCTGGATCATGCGTTCCCTCTCGACCAAACAGCAGAGATCTTCCTCTGTTGACATATCAATCAAGTCTTCTAGTCACCAGATTTATTCAGGGAACTAAGTTTTGAAGGATGTACTGGTCTGTCAGAAGCATGCCCTTCCCATCATGGTCTTTCAATCCCCTGGGTTGTTGGGTTCTGTTTATTATATGAAGCAAGTCGACCTTGGACCTGTATGCCAATTCAAGAACCTTCGCCTTACTCCGGTTATAGCATGAGCAACGGACACCGTGCTATAGCTGGTCCTTCTCAGGCCTCTTCGCCTTCCGCCTTCAACATGGTCGAGGAAGCGCTAAACAGTCTCAGGTTCAATTTATGGTTACACTCTTAGCCCGTTCTGGCCCATGTAATGGCTCCTGAACCTACTACGGTTGTTGGTGGACTCTCCAAGTTCCTTCCCCTAAACCGTGTCTTCTCAGACAACCTAGCTTCAGAGATACCACCAAGGGTTGTCAGCTCTTGCTCAGACAGGCGTCAGACTGTCCAGAGGATTGTCTTCCGAAGAGTCTTCAAGACGTGTTGCAGAGGCTATTACAGGATTCAGAAGTCACCTTCTTCCTCCATCTACCAGACTTAGTGGTCATCTTCCAAAGCTGGTGTCTCAGACGGTACATCTCTTATTTTAAGACATCTCTGACGCCACTGCAAATTACCTCTTTGTTTATGAGAAGATCTAGAATCTCTCACTTTCCTTGAAGAGGTACTGATCTATGCTTATCTCTGGTTTAAACACAGAGACATGGATCTTTCATCCTCTCAATGCCCTCTCAAACCCTTTACACACCAAGCTAGGAAGTAAGAAATGTTGTTTGCTTGTTTTCTTTTGAACTTTAGCCAAGAGCGAGGATCCATCCAAGACTTGGATCTGTTCTTTCTCCCTTAGAGCTTAACAGACATCCTTGGCTTTCAAGAGCTCTGTCCAGCTCCTGAATTCCTAACTCGCCTGGCATCCAGCTGGCCTGGCACCAGCTACAGTCTGGCACCAGCACATGCTCCAGGCACCCAGGAGCGCTCCCCAACTCTAAGGGAAAAGATTGCACTATCTCTCTAATTGGAGCTCTTAGGGTTACCTGAGCAGGACTTGATAATTGAGAGGGCCTTACTTATCCTTTGATGATCTGTCAAGAACCCCCTCGCCCTCTGACTAAGATTGCATTGTCCTTCATCCTAAAGAGATTTTATTTCCAAACTCTCTCAGATTCAGGAGAACATTTTGCCTTCTTTTAGTGAAAACTAAGGACATCACAGCAGTCTCTACTTCTTTAGCTTTCAGGCACAACATGTCCTTTACTGCCATTCTGCGTTGACCTACTGGAAGTATAATCGTCCTTCGCGTCCCACTATCTTAGGAAGTGAAACCTGAGCTACTAGCTCTGCTGGCACCAGCTACAGTCTGTCACCAGCTATAGAGCTTCCAGAACCTCGTGCTGCTAGCTCTCCTGGCACCCAGTTCACCCGGCACCAGCTACAAGTCTGGCTCCCAGCACCCAGAGCTTTGGGATCCCTGGCGCTCAGCTCGCCCGGCGCCAGCTACAGTCTGGCACCAGCTTTAGAGCTTACGGCATCCATGAATTCCCAGCAGCTCAACTGGCCCCAGTTTGCTTGGCGCCCAGCTCGCCTGGTGCCAGCTACAGTCTGGCACCAGTGATATACCAATCCACGAGGTTCCACAGCTTGCCTGGCGCCAACTCCAGATTAGCGCTAGCTAAATAGCTTTTAAAATTCTGCAGTATCACAGTATAGTGACTGGCATGGTATAGCAGGAGGAAGCATAGGATTTCTACTACCATCTCTTCACCTTTAGCAAGGTATAGTTTTTAGGAGCCAGGGCTACAAAGTAACTGGAGCACCCACCACTCTCAGTGGATGGGTTTTGGTGTTATTTCAGTGTAGGTGACAGTGTTTCTGGTTGTTTTTTATGTTGGTACTGCACCCAGGGCAAGGACACCTTTGAAAGTTTTGCTAGCTATCAGATAACTCCTTAGCTGCATAACTTCCACTGATGCTTTGGTAGCCATTGGAGTATTCCTTTGCTGCAAAGCTCCCACTTGATTTTGAATCTAAGCTGCCATTCGAGTGGAAACTATAGCTATGTAATTACTTGGTAAGTAAACATAAAACTTTATTTTATTATAAAAATGTCATGTTCAAAAACTCTCCTTGTTGAAAGGAGTTGAGATTTGTAGGTTAAGCTAACTGCATCAAAGTTGTGCATTGTTTCTTTGGTATATAATCTTCATAGTGAAATGCAGTATGAGTTTGTTTAATATTTATTGACAATCACAAAAATGCATATGGCATGCTTTGATGTTCAGTACTTTTATGATTTCATTACCAAGTATTTTGTGTTTGGCATTATTAAGAGTATTTCAGTAAAGGTGTGGAGTATCTGTATTGAAAAAGTTTTTGATAAAGGTGTGATTTGCATTAATGTTTCAAAATCCTTTGGGGCATTGCAGCAACTTTGTTTCTAGATGATTATGTAATTTGTACAGTATGCCTAAGACTTTATTAAGACTTCGATGATGCTACTAAAAGTTGTCATTGCCTTATACCAGATCATCTGATTTTGGTATTCTACTGATTATTATTATTATTATTACTAACTGCAACAGCTATAGCAGCCAACATGGAATTTCTTTGATATTTTATATTAAAAAATTAAACATATTTCAAGACAATCCTTTTTGGAATTTGGGTACACTATCATAGATTTTATTGTACAGTTCCCTCAGTAGTAAATTTAAATTAATTAAAAAAACAAAATAACTGCTTATTACAGAAGGCATATTTGAATCATATAAATGATTTGGTCGGTCTTTGGTCTTGTTATTATTTGCCGTGTTCTGTACTTCCATGTTCCTTATTCATAGAGGTCATCTTTTATAAGTTATGAAGTCAGGATTTTGAAATCTGTGCACAGATTCCTAACACTTTATAGGTGTGGGCATAGGTTTCCTTTCACTCAAGTCGTTGAAATTTAGACAGGAAGCTGCTTCAACTAGCTTCAGCATACATTTCATAAGTGAATGTTTGTATGTTTGTGCACTATAGAAATCTGAATCGCTTGACAGACCCAGACAAAATTTGGCACACAGCCCCTATGTGACGCCAGGCAGCTTATAACTCAAAATCAAACCCCTTCCCTCGTGACAGACATCAAACACAGACAGATGAATGACATTTTTTTTTACCAATTCTGTCAGGTTTTCGTTCAGGTGCTTTATTGGGTTTTCGTTCAGGTGCTTTATTGGTTAATGGTAATTTTTTGCCTGAGTACTCCAGGTTTTCTTCCAGGCATTGTCAGATGTATGATTATCCTGCAACAATAAATCCCCTGTAACATCAATTTTTTATCAATTTACGTGAATTTTGATCATAATTTATGATAATTATTAATATAATTGTTAATTACCATGACATATACCTCACTGCTTGATTGTATTGCTAAATTGAATATTTTTGGCTTTATTACAAGCCATATTTCATAGCTATAAAGCAACGAACCAAAACCAGCGGGTTCAAAGACTCTCCCTAAACACACACATGTCATTTGTCTTCCTCATTCACGCATGTGTAGTAGCTGCTACCTCAACCCGACATGCAAGATGTACAGTGAGAGTATTTCCTTTTTCTGTATTAGTTCTAATGCAAATTTCATCATTAATTTAATCGTTTCTTCTTCATTTTTACCTTTGGAATTCATTATAGCGACTGCTAAGCGTCACGATGGTGTATTTTGTTACAAAGTTGGTTTAAATGATGTTTGGAATAATAATAATTATTGAGTGTTTGGCAACAACACTTCATTACATACCTAAGGCCAGGTAGGTCCATCTGTTGTTGCTAGGGAGACAGACCTTCTCCCCCCCCACAACACACACAAACACACAGACACACCTAAGGGCATGTTGTAGAAATACATTTTTTTATTTATTGTCTTTGTTCAGTGGAGATGCTGTTTATTTCTTTTGATAGAAGAATGTGACTTCCCCTCCTCCTCTATCTTCCCCTCACCCTCCCCTCCCCTTCCTGATTCCCCCTTCCCTCTTCACTTCTTTTTCCTCCCATCCCTTTCCCCTTCCTCCTCCTCCCCTTCCTTCTTCACTTCTTTTCTCTCCCCTCCACCCCTCGTCTTTCTCTTCCTCCTCACCTCCCCCTTCCCTCCACTCCTCCCCCTCCCCCTTTCTCTTCCTCATCCCCTGCCCCTTCCCTCCCCTTTACCCTTCCTTTGTCCTACCTGTAGTCTGTCATTCAGAGCTTTCCAGGCAACCCTGGGTTGGTCAGTGTGTGTGTGTGTGTATATGTATGTGTATATATATATATGTATATATATATATATATATGTGTGTGTGTGTGTGTGTGTGTGTGTGTGTGTGTGTGTACACACATATATATATGTATATATATATATAACTCCTGGTTCAACTGCATTAATATATCCGAGGAGGTATGGGTACACCCAAATGCATTTTTTATGTGAATAATGAATGATTAGCCTGGGTTAAGTTACTGCAAAATCCTAACCTAGCCTGTGCAAGTGTGCACTAACATGAAAAAAATGCATAATCCAAAGAAATAAGACATACATTAATGCTGTATACAATAACTGTATAATACATAGTTACTGTATACAACATTAATGTATACTTATTAAAATGCATGTTAGACCTTTGTCACAACAGGTTAGCCTAACCAAAATACGTTAATTTCACAACTGAGTAATTGTCATCACATATTAGCAATCAATAAATAGTTTATTTTTGTATATGTGTATGTATAATAAATACTGTGAATAAGTAACTGTAAAAACTTCACAGTGACCAGGCTAGCACTAGATTCCTCCATTATTTATATTTTGTGAAGAACCTTTTCAGTTTACATATGATTCAGTGTATTGAATCATAAAGCCAATTGTTTGTAAAGTGCTGTTCAACTGGCTTTTGGGTGAACATTAACAGTACAGTACTAGTATACAGTAAATTACAATCCTGCACAAAGGTTCAAACTAAAATAACATTGCAAATTTTAAAGTAATTTGTATTTTTCCTAACATACAAACCTGAAGGTCTTTACATAGAATTGTGCTTTTTGCTTACGAACGTGAGCTGGAACAGCCACTAACTTTAAAACAAGGTCGTCAGGTACCGACGGTAGGGGAAAGCCCTGCCTACTCGCCAGTCTGCGCTCCACTTTGCCTTTCGGCCCAGGTACCAGAAAGGGGGTGTCTGAGGTGGGCTGTAACTGTAAAGGTCTTCAGGTTTGTATGTTAGGAAAAATACAAATCACTTTAAAACTGCAATTTGTTCCCCCACAAATACAAACCTTCAGCCTTTACATAGAAGACTTACCCTTTGGAGAGTGGATTCTGGGTAAATCTCTGAACTGACTGGAGGTTCTACCCACCTGGGAATCTCTTCCTGGTCTCACGGAGCTGAGGAAGGAGTCCCATGCCTCTGGTCTGTTGATTGTATGTGATGTTTAACTGCCAGACTTCTTGGCTTGAATTAATGAGTTTGTGTCATCATTCCAAAAAAAGGCTTGGATGAACCAATAGTGTTGGAGACAATAAAAGGCTAATAAAACCAATAGGTTTGTTTTATTGTCAACTCTGCTTTCCTCATGCTGGGGAGAGGGCGAGGACTGGCATCTAACAATTCACTCTGGATTTGTTTTATTGTCAACCCTGGTTTCTGCTTTCTAGAGAGAGGGAGAGGACTTGCATCTAACAATCTACACTAGATTATAGACAGGGCACTCAGTTATCTAGACTTAACTCAGTTATCTAGACTTAACTGCATGACACGTGAGTCCAGCATGTGATGGCTCGCCACCTGCCTCTCTGCCCTACAAGAGAGAAAGGTGAATGATAAAAGGGAGGAGGCCAGTCACGCACATTGTCTCTTGCATACCATACACCTTGGGCAAGATGCTACCTGTCACTCTAGGGGAGCCGGGTGAGCTTTACAACTTGTTTAGCAGCCACCACAGGACTCAACGAAAATGTGTCCAAGGACCTGTGGGCAACATCCCGAAGGTAGAAGGACATGAATATGGTTTGTCGGGACCACACTTCCATCCTTAATACCTGTAGAACCGATAGGTTCTTCTGGAATGCGAGGAACAGATCAATCCCCCAACCTCTTGAGTCTTTACTCAGAACACACTCCTGTCTGCCTTGTCAGATGTAGAGTACGCCCGCTTGATTGCCTCATGAAGCCAGAAAGAAATCGTGTTCTTGGACACCTATTTCTTGGTCAAGGGGATACTAATGAAGACTCATCAACACTCAGGCTAAGGGGAGCGCCGACGCCATAAGGTCCCATTATAAAGTAAATGACCGTTTCTTTCTTAAGATTGAAGGGGTTTGCTTTAAATTTTTACCACGTATCCTACAACGCAGGGGATGCGTTCCACAGAAAATCCCACAAATTGATGAGAACGCAAATACGGGGGGTTTACTGTAATGAAAATTCTCTTGTCAGAAAATTTAGAAATTCGACTTCTAAGTTCATTTGTTGTGCAGATGAAAAATATCATGACGTCACTTTTCAAAATTAATACCTAAAATTAAACGTTGCACAGAAAAGCGATTTTCCCAATGACAAAATAAAGATATATAGTTATACTACACTCTGTAAAAGTTTTAATGAATTTGGTTCAGTCTTGGAGAAATAAGCATCTTGTTTTGAAAAAAGTAAGTTTTGAGAAAACAGCAAAAGAAAAATATGTTTGGACTTTCAAAAATCCTGAGAGAATATGCACATCTAGAGCAAGTTATCCCTTTATTATTATAAATCATTGTCTCTGACACGTCCCCAGTAGAGAGAACGTGATGTTTTATTGGGTGATAATTATATTTTAATAAATTTTTTCACGCCTGATTTACATGCTTTTTTTACAATTTGTCATTCACAGTGCCATACAAGCAATGAACAACATTCTCCATGAACCAATCTAAACATTTTTTTTAGCAATAACATTTCAGTATATGTTTATTGTGGTGGCTGGTTTCACCACCACACAGTAAATAATCTCAGAATATAATACTAGTGTTCAAATACCCAATACTAAAGTCAAAATGTGTGGAATAATACTTGAAATACGACTGTGTGCAAAGTTAACCCAGCGGATAAACCAAACTTCGAGAAAAATACATAATTTAATACATAAATAACAAGACAGAAGTTACACCTGGACCTCGCAATACAATAAATCCAAATGAATATCACTCACCCTTAATAATAAAATAAATAAAAAACACTACTAAATTCTAATAAAGAGGGGGTTCAGAAAGGAAAAGGCTGACAAAAAGGGAGAATAATCTATCACAGTGCACTCTAATGTTCCTAAGGTGTTTTTTTTCCTTCTCTCACAAACTTAACACCGTGAGCTCTGCTATAACCAAAATCTCCACATTTGGAGAATAACATGGGGTGGCAGTGAAACAAAAGGCTCAACACTGGATGCAGTTGTCATGATCTAATAATCAACGCTGATGACTTCCAGTATCCAATCTCCAAATCCAGAAGGCAGGAATATCACAAAAGACCTGGCCATGGTCTTTATGCCGTGATTATAAATACTCCAATAATAACTGTTACCATACCATGGCTTCAGAGAGGCCCGCTTGAGTGTTACTGATCAAGGGTGAAGATGCACGATGGCTGAAGCAATCCAGTAAGCAGGCATCAATAGTGTGGATCCCAAAAGGATATGGCTCAGAAAACAACTCCTTCTCTGGTCACAGGCACTTCCAAACAGCCCTTGGTTCAAGGGCAGCATTAACCCAGCACACACCCCAAAGCATAGAAAAGACAAAACAGTCATTAGCAAAAGTGTTAAATAGTCAAACTGCTGGAGAGGAGGAAAGCAAACTGAACTGAGCAACACAATAATAAAAAATAAAACTTTAAATAACCAATATTATTCAAAAGTTAAATAGCAGCAAAGTGCCATTATTTATATGTAAAACAGTCCAAAACAGTGAATAACTCAAACTTGATCCTATCCAGGATCTTCATAAACTTTCTTACAATTTTTTTTACAATTTTTTTCGTTCACAGTGCCATACAAACGATGAACCAAATTGTCCACGAGCCAATCTAAACATTTTTTTAGCAATAATGTTTCTAGATATGTTTATTTACACATAAAACAGTCCAAAACAGTGTATAAGTGTATAACTTACTTGATCCCATCCTGAATTATTCACAAGCCTATTTTACAATTTGTGGTTCACATAGTCATACAAGCACTGGACAAAATTGTCAATAAACCAGTCTAAAAAAATTTTTTAAGCATTACTGCTTCAGGATATGTTTATTTAGGCATAAAATAGTTGAAAACTGTTAATAACTAAAATTCAACAATCTCTTGAAATTAAGATAGTACCGCAGCACCCTAACTGGACACAGTAGCATCTAGTCTTCATCACCACCAACAAAGTCCTCTGGGGAGGGGATCAAAAAGGACTCAAATCTGGTGTCAGGGACCGATGGATATTGAGTCTTCGCTACAGATTCCGGGACAAACTCGAGTGTGACAAATCCCCATCCCCTTGAGTGCTTAACACCAAAGGAAAGTCTGTGAAGCACGCCAACTCTGCCGATGCCAGGGCAAGCAACAGAAGTCTTGAAGGTCAGATCCCTGTCTGATGACTCGCAAAGGCTTGTAGGGTGCATGATTCAGGCTCCGTAAGACAAGAGTCACATCCCACTCAGGGGGCCTGAGTTCCCTGAGAGGGCAAGACTGTTTGAAGCTTCTTAGCAGCATGGAGATCTCCTATGAGGAAGAGAGGTCAACACCCCTTTCAAGCAAAGGACTTGACCAAGGGCAGCTCTGTGTCCCTTACCAGCTGAGATGGAGAGAAGCTTTTCTTAACAAAGAAAGACAAGAAAGTCTGTTACATGCTGAAGAGTAACTCCGACTGGAGAAATACTCTGTTGATGGCACCAACCACAAAATACAGCCCATTTCCCCTTTTACACAGCAGCATAGGATTTACAAAGGTACCCAGACATCTCTGTCACTGTGCAGCGAGAAAAACTATTCTCGCAAGAGAGACTGGATTAGTCTCCAGGCATGAAGTGCAGTCCTCTCACCACCTGGTGATACCTCTCTTATGTGTGGCTGGCACAGCAGGTTGTGCCAAGGGGGAATCTCTCTCGGTGTCTCAGAAAGTAGAGCTAGCAGGGCTGGATACTACGCAGCATGTGGAACTTGGGAGCCACCAGGGTCATCCTGGGATTCAGGGTGATCATGACCCCGTTGATCATCCGATCAATCGGAAAAAACGGAGGAAAGGAGTAGGCCTCGATATTGTCCCATGGGTGCTGGGAGGCATCTTCTATTGCTGCCCATGGGTCCAGCGCAAAAGAACAGAACACTGGCAGTTTCCTGTTGTGCCAGGTTACAAAGAGATCTATCATTGGGAGGCCCCAAAGATCGAACAAACTTACCACTGTGTCTGGGTGTAGGGACCACTCTGTCCCCATCACCTGACTGGCGACTGAGTTTGTCTGCCACTACACTTCAGGTCCCTGGAATGCACCTGGCTGACAGCTCTACCTAGTGTGCTACCATCCACTCATAAGTTAAGTATGTCTTAGTTTAATCCAGACCATTGAGCTGATTAACAGCTCTCCTAGGGCTGGCCCGAAGGATTAGACTTATTTTACGTGGCTAAGAACCAATTGGTTACCTAGCAACGGGACCTACAGCGTATTGTGGAATCCGAACCACATTATGATGAGAAATGAATTTCTATCACCAGAAATAAATTCCTCTAATTCTTCATTGGCCAATTGAGACTCAAACGCTGGGCCAACAGCGTGCTAGATGAGAGCTCTAGCCACCCCTCCAATGAAGAACTACCATCCACTCATGCACCAGCATTGCCAACTTCTGAAGCTGAAGGAAAACCAGTCCCCACTGCTTGTTGACATATGCCACTACCATGGTATTGTCGCTCATCAACAACCACGGAGAGCCCCATCACTCAATCCTGAAACTCCTGCAGTACCAAAAACGTGGAGGTGCTTGTCATTCTGGTTCCACACACCTGAAACCTCAACACTTCCAGGTGTGTGCCCCATCCCTCAGTCAATGCATCTGAAAACAGGAGCATCTCGGGAGGGGGAGTGCTTAACGGAACTCCCATTAAGAGGTTCCTGTCATCTAGCCACCAAGCTAAGTCCTTCCTTAATTCCCCCAAGAGAGGAATCAGGAAGAACGGGGAGTCCCTTGCTGGAGACCAAAACTCCTTCATTCTCCACTGAAGAAAATGAAGGTGAAGCCACCCATGAGGGACCAGCGTCTCCAAGGATGACAGGTGACCGAGAACGACTTGCTGCTGCCGAGCCAGTTGTTCCTGTCGTGACAGAAACAACTGCGCTGCCTCTCTGAACTTGCTGATATGCGAGTCTGAGGGGTATGCTCTTGCTGCCGCCGTATCTGTCAGCATGCCCAGATACTTTACCCTCTTCCTGGATGTGAGATCGGGTTTCTCGAAATTGATCACCACTCCCAGGTCGTGACAAAATTCGAGAAGTCAGTCTCTGTCTTGGAGCAACTGTGGCCAAGAGCTCACCAGGACTAGCCAATCGCTGAGTTACTTCAGAAGATTTATCCCATGTGAATAGGTCCCAGCTAAGACAAGGGTGAACACCTGGGGAGTGGTTGAGAGCCCAAAACAAAGTGCCCTGAACTGGAACACTGTCTCACCCAAGGGTAAAGCACAGGTACTTGCAAGAGGACTGGTGGATGGGCATTTGGAAATACGCATGAAGTCGTACTCCGTGATGTGATCGAGTAGTGGCCGTACCATTTCCACCTTGAATCGTGTCTGGCAAACAAACTGGTTCAGGGTAGAGAGATCTATGACTGGTCTCCAACCACCTGTTGTCTCTCTACAAGAAAAAGATGGCTGCAAAACCCAGGAGACTGATCTTTCATGACTGCTATAGTACTTTTCTTCAGCAGTGTTTTCACTTCTTCCCACAGGGCAAGGTCCTTCAGCAAGCTGGGAATGCAAGTCTGGAAGTGGACTGGATCGTTTGGTAAGGGGGTGGCAGGAACTCGAAGGGTAGTAGATATCCTACCTGAAGGACTCCACTACCCTGGTGTCCACTATGTATCGCTGCCATGTTGCCCAATGGCTCTACAGGCATCCCCCCCCCCCCCACCAAAGGCAGCAAGCAGGAAGGAACGCCGCCCCTTGCGCCCTCCTCCCTTCTTACTCTTCCCCACTTTCTTAGGATGGGCGGGGGGCTGAAAGGGGTGCAACTGCGCACCTTTCGTAGCAGGGGCAGAAGATTGGGTGTTCTTGCGGGGACCAGAGGAAGCCTGGGACTTCCTAGGACCCTAAGAGGAAGGGCCAGCCTGACCCAAAGGTTGGGCTGCGGTGTCACCTGGAGACCCTGAAGTCTTGGCCACTGCCCGGTGGACAAGCATGCTGTTGTTTTCCATCCTTAGCCTGTCCACCATGGCCTCCACCTCTCCTCTAGGGAAGAGGGAAGTGGAACCCAGTACCAGTCTGTTTACTAGTGCCAGTGCCGACTCTGAACCAACGAACATAGTAACCCTGAGACAAAACAGCGTTTCTTCTCCTGAGTATCAGGTTTGCCCACAGTTAGCTGTCTGGTGGGCTAGGTAAGTGATAGCCCTACTTCCAGACAACGTCAGTCTCCTGAATGTGGATTCCTCTTCAGATGTACAGGACCCCTTACCTTACAGACCTTACAGTTCGTTCGGGTTGCTCCAGGTCCCTCAGTGTGAGGCATCTTTGATGTCTACCAGAGAATTGCTAATGCATCTTCCGGTATATTTTGCATCTTCCAGTCTTGGATGGTCTGGGATGCAGCTTAGATATTTGTCGAGCTTATTCTTAAACAAATCTACGCTCACTCCTGATATGTTCCTCAGATGAGCTGGTAATGCATTGAATAATCGCTGCATTATTGATGCTGGTGCGTAGTGGATTAATGTCCTGTGTGCTCTCCTTAGTTTTCCTGGTATAGTTTTGGGCACTATTAATCTACCTCTGCTTGCTCTTTCTGATGTTTTTAGCTCCATGATGTTTTTGGTAATTCCTTCTATCTGTTTCCATGCCTGTATTAT
The DNA here is from genome assembly GCF_040412425.1 of Macrobrachium rosenbergii. Classification (NCBI taxonomy): domain Eukaryota; kingdom Metazoa; phylum Arthropoda; class Malacostraca; order Decapoda; family Palaemonidae; genus Macrobrachium; species Macrobrachium rosenbergii. Next base: position 403,485 of record NC_089772.1, on the reverse strand, counting down.
CATGCAGCGTTCTCTTCTCCTTTCGAGACTATATAATTTTAAGACTTGCAGTCTTTCCTAGTAGTCTAGGTCCTTAACTTCTTCTATTCTAGCTGTAAGGACCTTTGTACACTCTCTATTTGAGCAATATCCTTTTGACAGTGTGGGTACCATATCACATTGCAATATTCAAGTGGACTACGTACATACACGTTTTATAAAGCATAATCCTGTGTTCGGCTTTTCTTGTTTTGAAGTGCTGGAACAACATTCCCATTTTTGCTTTGCATTTTGCCAATAGTATTGCTATTTGATGATTGCATAGCATATTCCTGTTCAGCATCACACCAAGGTCTTTAACTGCTTCCTTATTTGTGATTGTCTCGTTATTAGGTCCCTTATATGCATATAGCATTCCTTCTTTATCACCATAATTTATTGCTTCAAATTTATCAGAGTTAAATACCATCCTATTTACCTCTGCCCATTCATATATTTTGTTTAGGTCTCTTTGTAGCGAGTTCCTATCTTCATCACAAGTAATTTCTCTACTTATTCTTGTGTCATCGGTGAAACTTCTCACTACCGAGTCCTTAACATTACTGTCTATGTCTGCAATCATAATAACAAACAGCAATGCAGCTAACACCGTACCTTGTGGCACACTGGATATTACCTTAGCTTCATCCGATTTCTCATCGTTTGCAATCACTATCTGTTTTCTGTTATGCAAAAATTCTTTTATCCATCTTCCTACTTTGTCCACAATATTATGTTTTCTAATTTTTTTTCACTAACATATTATGGTCTACCTTGTCAAAAGCTTTTGCAAAGTCTAGGTAAACCACATCTGTACCTTTTTCCTTTATCATATTGTTATATATGTTTGTGTGCTTTTTCCGGGTACAGAACCATGTTTTGTCCTATATTAAACAAACTATTTTTCATTAAATGTTTCATTATATTTTTCTTCATTACCCTTTCATACACTTTCATAATACTTGATGTTAGACTCACAGGCCTATAATTACTTACCTCTAGCTTGATCCACTTTTGAAAATAGGGGTAATATATGCTAATTTATGTTCATCATAAATCTTGCCTGTATCTACACTTTGTCTTAATAATATTGCGAGCGGCTTTATGATAGAATGAACTACTTTCTTAACAAAATGGCAGGGATGCCGTCTGGTCCAGCTGCTGATCCATTTTTAATTTATTAATAGCCTGCACAATATCGGCTTCATTAATATGTGTCCGATAAATATTCACTATTTTCATCTCGTATTTCTGTATCATTATCTTCATTATCAGTTCTAGGTGTAAATTCTCTCTTATATTTTTCTGCTAATAATATGTTGAATATTTCCTTTTTTTTCATTCGTTAATCGCCCTTCAATTCTTAGAGGGCCTATTTTTACTCTTCTTTTATTAATCTTTTTTGCATATGAGTAAAATATTTTGGGATTTTGCTTGATATTTTTTAAGGTCTTTTCTTCTAAGTCCCGTTTTTCATTTTCTTTTGATTGTATAATCTTTTGCTCTGCATTTTCTATCTTTTTAGTTCCATCACTTTTCGTGCATTCTTTTCTTTTGCAAGACCTTTTTTCCACTTTCTGATTTTCTGGAACAAGATCCTTCTATCTCTTGGTATGCGTGACTGATGTTTACTTTTCTTCTTCAGTATATATTTGTCCACTATTTTTCTAATATTTTATATAATATATCCGTATTTACCTGTATATTATCACGTACAAATATGTTTTCCCAGTCTTTGTTTAATTCTTCATTTATTTCTGACCATTTTATATTCTTACCATAGAAATTGTATTTTCCATATCCTTCCCATTTTTTCGTCTCTTGCTTATCTCTGTTTTCATGTGCTTTGGAATGGACTGTTAATTCTATGACATTATGGTCTGAAATACTCGTATTATACACTATTATTTCTTTAACATAGTTCACCTCGTTCACAAATACTAGGTCTAAAATATTATCCTCCTTGTTTGCAGGTGATTTATTTGCTGAATGTTATGTTCTAGTAGCATATCTAATAGCTTTTCAAATTGCCTCTTATCTTCTGCGCTACTATTACTGTCTTTTATATGTATAAATACAACCACAGTCTCTATTCATTCTTTCCAATCTACGAAAGGAAAGTTCAAGTCTCCGGATAGGAGTATAGTCCAGTCTTTGTGATTTCTACATATATCATCCAATTTTGTCAATTATTATGTCAAACTCTTTAGTATTAGGGTCTGTATATTACAATGTTCACTCATTTTTCAGATTAAAAATTCTACCGCTATTAATTCACATTCTGTGTTATTATATTTCTCAGATTTTTCCTTGATTGACGTCTCTCCCATATATCGCGGTTCCCCCTTGATTCTATTTTTTCTATCTGATCTATAAGTTTGGAAACCCTTTATCTGATCATCATTACCAGTCTCTTGGGAATACCAGGAAGAAGCAATCTTGGCCACAGCAAGGGAACAAAGATCAATCCAGGAAACTGTTTAGAATGCTGCCATGGCAGTCGATTCCATTGCCACTGCCTCCTGCTGTGAAAAGGAAACTCCTGCAAGAAAGTGGTCCAGCAACATACCTGGGCACAGACGAACCAGGTCCAGGTCAATCTGTTTTGTTGGAAAAGGCCTCTCCAAGGGATTGTAGTACTCCTCCTGGCAAGTGAGAGGTTGAGGAAGCATCTTGCACAATTGGCTAAACCTAATTGAGTTCTCCTGCCCAGGTACAAGAGAATTCACCTGGTCCAAAACCCCCTCAGTAAGTCCCGACCATGTCAAACCCATCTAGACCCTGGGCTCCTTCTGTGGTCCCCAAAAGGACTCAATGAATGAAGAACAGTCTATGGAGAAAGCCATGTCTCTTCCTCGAGATCGTTGTACTGCCACATCAAATGGACATCTCTGAAAAACTCTGCAACACCAAGGTGTCCAAGTCCTGGGGCATAGGACCCTCAAGTCCTTCCAGATCATGGTCCTCCCAGGTTACTCCCTCCGCAGGAGAGGAACCCTTGCCAGAGGCCCTGGTGATCTCTCCACCACTTGAACATGTGACCAGTCCAGCCCAAAGACCGAGCCCGGAACATATGCTGTCATGGTTGGGCTGGGGTGTGAGCGTTAATGGTCCCAGTCCCAAACCCTTGGCCTGTCCGGCTCCCGGTCCCCTGGAAAATGTCAAAGAAGCCATGGGGACAGGTGAGAGATCCCTAGCACCCTTACCTGGATTGCTGGAGGCCAAAGTCCCAGCAGGTGAGTAAGGCCATGGGCAGTCGTCAACCCACGGTGACGATGACCGTACAGTGCAGGGAGAGCGGGTCCAGTCAGCTGAACATGAACGGGGGCTGTCCTGGAGACATGTTACAGTCGGATTGCTGGAGGCCAAAGTCCCAGCAGGTGAGTAAGGCCACACGGCGGTCGTCAACCCATTGTGACGACGGCCATACAGGTCAGGGAGAGCGGGTCCAGTCACATGAACATGAACGGGGCTGTCCCGGAGACATGCTACAGACTTTTTAGAAGACTGGATGGAGGACCTCCTCTTGCCTTTCTTAGGTGGGTAGGCCAGAGTCACAGTTCTGGGACCCATGAGTCGCTCTCCTCAGAGTACGGGAAGGGAGTGAGTTGAGTGCCTGCCTGCTCTCTACTCACTCTCTTTCACTGGGCCATGCTGGCAACTGGGCCTGGGTCTGTAGACTGGAGACCTTTACTGGCCTAAGAAAGTGACTTCCTAGGTTTGCTGGGGATCCATGGAACCCCGGGCAGCAGTTCTTCCCGTGCCATTGGCAACAGGAGCTGCAGTACTAGAAGTACCGCTAGTGAGAGACCCAGCAGCCTTCTCTGTGGGCGAAGGCTGGTTGGCAAAAGCCCTACAGGACTTCTTACAGATGGGAGAGGTTACCTTCTTCCTGCGCTTGTTAGCTTTGAGGTAGAAGGGGAGGAAGTGACAGCACTCGAAGACGAAGATGAAGATGACAACGAAGACTTCCTACTCCTCCTCTTTGACTACTTCTTCCAGCTGAGGCGGACCTTGGACAGCAGGGTGTGGAGGAGGATGTCACCAAGGGATGAAGATGTAGAGGATAGCACCTGTGGGGTCAATACCGTAGGTTAGAGCGATGCTACCATTTTCATAGTGGTGGCCCTCGAGCCGGTAGACACTGTAACCATGGAAGTCATCACAGTCCTGATGGTAGCATTTACTGGAAGGCCCTTGGAGACCTTTAAGTGGGAGATCAGTCCCTCAACACTCGGCTCGCCCAGGAGGCCTAGGGATGGCCATAACTTCCTAAGCCCCCTGGGCTCCACAACCCCTACAAGACAAGTCGAGTTAAGTGAAGCACTCTCCCTTCACCCTAAGGAGGATTATCCTTCCAAGGACAACTCCCCCCACCCCCCAAGTGAAAGGAGACCACCGGATAATAGTCAAACCTGTCCTCCACTCCCCTCCACTGGCTCTCTACAGACAAAGCAGTTGGAGACGGCGAAGGAGAAACTGCCCCCTTAGGAGTGGCAACAGCAGGTGGAAGCTTGGCTGGGGGCAAGAAGGAACCAGAGAGAATCTTCGGTGTCATGGGTGGAGTATTGCACTTCGATGACACTAAAGAAACTTTCTTCTCCTTCTTTTTCCAAGAAAACCTCACCCACTGTTCAGAAGGCCAGACTCAACACTCACTACAAGAGCTGTTCTGGTTGAAATCATGCTTCCTGCATGATTGCGCAATGAGTGTGGATCTATTTCCAGGGAGGAGAGGAAATGATTGCAAGGCTTATTCTCACCTGGACAATGCCTAATAATTAAAGGTCTCTCTCCCAGGCTGTTGAAAGTTAGGGTTTGCATTATGAAAATATAAGCAAACAATCACACGTAATCATATAGCACAGAAAAACAACAAAAGGAAAGTGAATGGCAGTCAGGCAGACGAACGCAGAGATGTCTTTGCACGACGGGCGCCAAAAGCAAAGTGGAGTGCAAACTGACGAGTGGGCAGGCTTCCCCTACCGTCGGTAGCTAACGACTTTGTTTGAAAGTTAATGGCCGTTTCAGTTTGCATTCGCAAGCAGAATCTTATGTAAAGACTGAAGGTTTGTATATGTGTCGGAACAATATAAAATTTATGCCTTGTCTCCCTCTTTCTTAAGGGATTTTTATAAATATTTAAGACAAATATTGATATATAGAAAAACTATAATAGAAAATTGTAAAGAAATTGAATTAATAATTTTAACATTATCAAAAACAATGTGGAAATAATAGTATAAAATTGTTTCATCAACCTTTGAACCTATTGCACAGGGCTAAACAAAATCACATGTACACACACAAACACAAGGTATACAAAAATATACCTGTAGGTACATTATACGGTTATATGTAATTAGAGGACAGAGTTGAGAAAATTTGAATCGGTTAATTTATACTATGCTTAAAGAGCTTTCTTTTAAAATTAATACCATTTCCCTCTGCCAGTCAGTGCGTTTGAAATGACTGAAATTTTACCCAACCTAACGTAATATCTCTCTCTCTCTCTCTCTCTCTCTCTCTCTCTCTCTCTCTCTCTCTCTCTCTCTCTCTCTCTCTCTCTCTCTCTCATTAGCTTCAGGTCATTCAGATTTCCTAGAAGGGGTTCTAGATAGGACCTCACGGGACTGCACCTAAGATGGCGACAGAGAAAAATGTACAGTCATAGGTATAGTGTGGATTATGAGAAGCGTGTTTAGTGTTATAGTGTGGATATGAGAAATGTAGTTGAATGAGTGATATATATATATATATATATATATATATATATATATATATATATATATATATATATATATATATATATATATAAATATATATGTATATATATACATATATTTTATTTGTATATACATATATATATATCTATATACATATTTGTATATACATGTATATATAAATAAAGATAAAATCCATTAAAGGAAAGGAAACATTGAGTTATGAGGCCTTCCTGATTGTCTGTCGTCCTTTACTGTAAATGATGACAGACAGTCGAAAGGCCCGCAGCACTGCAGTGTTTCCTTTCCTTTGTGGATTTTATCCTTATTTATATATTCACATCACGTTCCATATTTTCGTGATACACTTATACATGTATATATATGTATATATGCAGTATATGTATATATATGTATACATATGTATATATATGTATATGTATGTATATACATATATTATGTATATATATGTATATATATGTATATGTATGTATATACATATATATATGTATATATATAATTATATATATATATATATATATATATATATATATATATATATATATATATATATGTATACATATATATATATATATATATTGTATATATATACATAGTATATATATATATATATATATATATATATATATATATATATATATATATATATATATATATATATACACACATACATACATACATACATACATACATACATACATCCAGAACGCCGGCCACTGGCAGAATACACAGCAAAGGGCACAAGAAGGAAGGAGATGTCTCGCAGCATTTCATCATTTATTTGACAATGTTTCAAGGCCAAGCCTCATCATCACGTTGAAACATACAAACTTTAAATAATATAAAACCGACTCAACTAATTATTAATTATAAAAGGTAAAATGTTTAAAAAGAAACTAAGAAACTAAAAGGGAATTGCTAAGTACCTTTCAAGGAACAGGAGGGAAGACGAGTGACAGTCATAAGATGTGTAGGTTAAAAGTAAGTTCTTACCAAGACAAGAGGGGTGGAGGTCGTTTGACTGTTTAACTCGAACTACTTGTTTAATAGAAAGTGATTCATAGATCCCATGCTGTTGTGGGGAAGAGGCCCTAGTAAGAATTTGGAAATGCTCATATTGGATATTAAATTTACATTTATAGGTAGGCATGGTTCCAAATATTAGACTATATTCTGGAGACTCCAGTCGAACTCCAGTGCGATAACTCACACCCCTAAGGCAATCAATAATGAACTTTGATGAGCTTATGTGTATATGTATATGTTATATATATGTATATATATTATATCTATATATATATATATATATATATATATATATATATATATATATATATATATATATACATATATATATATATATATATATATATATATATATATATATATATATATATAAATATATATATATATATATATATATTGTGTGAGGGGGTGCACTGGGTGTTTCAGAGAGGTAATACTCTGCTGGGGGAACATGTCATGCCCTTTTGAGTAATTCGCCCACCTTGGTCCTCACTATGCACCCAGCTCTCACCTGTGGCTCCTAGTAGCTGCTTGCATGCAACAACGGCCACACCCTTGGCAACAGCTTTGACTGGCCGGCTAAACCAGATGAGAGTATCTGACAGGTCTGAAGCCTTCAGTGAGTTGGGGTTTGTCTACCCTTCGCATGTGAAGGCTGGATCCGGCAGAGAGGGCGGACGAGGTCATTAAGGCCCAACGGCCATGAAGGCGGTCCCAGCGGGCGCTGTGGAGAGCTTAGAGTTTAACAAAACATGAAGAAATAAAGGTCGTCCACTGCAGTAGAGGAGGTCTCCAGACATAACGGTTTCCGTGCCACTGGATCAAGGTTTCCACTGCCAAGAGAGTGGGATTGCCCCTGTGTAATGGCTCATCCACTTTAAACAAACTCACGCACAGGTGTCTGTGCAGTCACAACCCCCATTATATCAAGTCCTGCAACGATGGAGGAGTGGCAAAAGTGACAGGTGGAGGTAACCACTGGGAGTCATAGTCACAAGTCTGCATGCAGGTGGCCTGGGACATTGGTCGTTATCCTCCCAACCCTGGGGCAGCAGAGAACTCTGGAAGCACCTTAGGCGACTGAGCAGCCTCTTCAGGATTGCACTGCTCACCCTAGTAAGGGAGGGGCCTAGAAAAGGTGGCCCAAACATTGCCTGCCCTCAACTGTCAGGCCAGCTTGCCACGGCTGGATGACTTGCCCACTTGTGGTTGATTCCAACAAAGAAAGAAAAATCTCATCATCAGGACGTGGAACATTATGTACCTTAATGGACAGAGGTAATGCCAACAGGCCAGAGAGAAGAACAGCACTCATCGCAAGGGAACTGGCAAGGTACAACATCGACATTGTAGCACTTAGTGAAAAGAGACTTGCTGAAGAGGATTCAGTCTCAGAGTCAGGCAGCAGGTACACATTCCTCTGGAAAGGCAAGGCCCAGAATGAAGATAGCATCCACGGTGTTGGATTTTCTATCAAGACCAGCCTCCTGAATCAGATCCCCGGGCTCCTTACTGGCATCAATGAGCGGTTGATGAAGATCCGCCTCCCTATCAGCAACTAGCGCTTTGTCACCATCATTAGTGCTTATGCTCCCACCATGGCAAGTGCAGAGGAGATCAAAGAGCAGTTCTGTACTGACTTGGACAACCTCATGTGCTCCACACCTACTAACGACAAGCTCATCCTATTGGACGATTTCAGCGTCAGAGTTGGCAAAGACAGTGAGCAATGGAGAGGAGTGGTAGGGAAGCATGGTGTTGACAAGATAAACAGCAATGGCCTTCTATTGCTGACTAAGTGCTCTGAGCACGACCTACTCATAACCAACACAATGTTCAGACTAGATGACAAGTACAAGACCACATGGATGCACCCTCAAACCAAACATTGGCATCTGATAGACTATGGCATGACTCTGCCATTGTGATTGCAGTGACTGTCTCATCACCAGGGCGCTGCATGGTGCAGATTGCGGGATGGACCACAGGCTCGTTCGAGCTAAGCTCAACATTCAAACAGTCCCCCACTACCTCAAGCATCCCAAAACCATTAGAGCAGCCTTCAACACAGCAAGACTCCTGTCACCCAGTTATCAACAGTAGTTTCAAACCAGCCTGGATGAGAAATTTGAGACCTTGGGACCTGTATCTGGTGGCTCAGAAGAGAAGTGGAACCAGTTCAAGGAAGTGACCACAGGGACTGCCAAGACCGTCCTTGGTCCAAAAAAAAGGGTCCA
>NC_089772.1:364460-389460 GCF_040412425.1 Macrobrachium rosenbergii | reverse complement strand
CAGCATATAAGGTGTACCAGTATATAAGATACACCACAGCTTGGGAACATATTCTGAAAAGTTACAAATACCCTCATTCACTCTTCAGGGCATTTTGAAGCTTCTTACCTACCTTCGTTCAGATATTGCCACAAATGAGAAGAAACAGTAAAATAGTGTTTTTAGGCCTGTTGGTAAAATAGTGATTTTTAGGCCTGTTGGGCACACTGCGCCACAAAAAGTATGCATTTATTAAATTATTATAATCACCTTTACCCAACCTGTATCACACAAAATGGTGGAAGAACATCGCCTGTGGGTGCTTCCTTCTCACCTTTGTTACAGCATGTTTCTGCCTCTTGGAGTTCTTTATTGATGACCTAGCTCCAGTGCTTAAGCTTTTTCACACTGATGTTGTCTGATACCCAACTGGGGAGAAAATGGTTTGAGATGTCTGCCCACCATTCAGTTGAGATCATTGAGGAATAAGAGGCTACAAAGTGGTATAATACTATCGGGCAGGCCAGAGTTCTTCAAAACTCTTATTTCAGAGATGAAAGGAAGACAGTTTCCCAAGAAACCTCTGAGATCAGATGAAACGAACACAGGATAGAATCAGTTTGCTTTTTATCTGCATTAGGAGCTGTATCTTAGCATGTGCTTCAAGCAGGCTGTTATTATTCCGTCACGTTTTAATTAACAAATACCCAAATAAAGAAATCTTGATGCATATGGGATTTGATTCAAAGAACTGCTCATTAAATGTATATTAAAGTAAGGTGTGACATTTCTGTATACATCAAAGGTAATTAATTAATTAATGTCAAAACAGTTTAACCAGACCACTGAGCTGACTATCAGCTCTCACAGGGCTGGCCTGAAGGATTTGGATGAAATGACAGGTCCAGGCTAGAAGCCTCACACTGGGACCAAATAGGTCACTCGCTCAGTTTTGATTGAATGAAAATGAAACTAAAAGCTGCACAAAGCCATGCGCTCTCATAGTGGTACACACTCACGCAATAAATACATTTATACTCATGTTTCCTTGTATACTCATTAAAAAGGTATATTAAAATTCAAAACAAACTAAATAACATTTTAAAATTTAGTAGTTTTAAAATTCATTAGATACCTAAGGGGTTTTGTATTTCTATTATTTACTTTTTATATTTTATCAGTTAAATCACAGCTCATCATGAACATTAAAATGGGTATTACTGAAAATGTTGAAGATTCCAACAAATTTCTTTTGTTGATCTATTTCCAAAATTTGATAATCGCTGCAGGTCATATTTTGAACATTCACACAGTACATGCTTGACTGTTATCAACACTTTGCAATCAGGGCATTTGGGAGGAGGGCCACATGGCCTGTTCATTGTGTCCTTGTGTCAAACGAGTATGGCATATTCAAAGACACATCAGAATTACTTGCGTGTCTTTCACTCTGATATGATGAATTCCATTTTCCAACACTGGATTTTATCTGTTTTAATTTATTACTTTCAGGTTCTTCATTCCATGTATTTTGCCATTTACTTACAATGATTGTTTTTATATATCTTATATAGTCATTAATAGGGATGTTTACATTTGCTCTTGTCATGTGGAATGCTTCTTTAGCTGCTTTATCAGCCTCTTCATTCCCTTTAATCCCTACATGGGCAGGGATCCAATTTATTTCAATATTTTTTCCATTATTATGTAATTTAAGGAGTGAAAACTTCATTTGTTGTACAATATTTTTTTTTATTATAGCTTTGAGTGGCTTATGGAGTCGCTATAAATTACAAAATTATTAAATGAGGCGTCTTTAATTATTTTTATGGCTGATGCTATTGCACATAACTCAGCTGTAAATACTGAGGCATTATCTGGTAGAGAGAACTGATGTGTTTTGTCTGGGGATACTGCAGCATGTCCCACTCCGTATTGTGACTTGGATCCGTCGGAGTATATTGTGAATGTGGACCTTTTCAGATTATATGTTCTACTGTATGTTGTCTATGGTGTTCTGGGGTATATGAATAACTTTCTGATAAATATTTAGTGTGTACAAATTCTCATTGTCCAAGGAGGGGGTAATTTTACTATTAAAGGTAACTGCATATTTTTATTTAGCAACTCAAAAAATCTTCTAGCTCTATTTAGGAAAGGAGGTGGATGATTGTTTATAAAGACATCTCTTAATCCAAATAATTTTTTGGTTGGAGAATCATTCGTCTGAATTCTCAGAGCACTCTTCATTGTTACTACTGTAGCTCTCTATGGAAGAGTGAGAGGTAGTTCATCACGTTCAACTTGTAAAGAAGACTTTGGTGATGATCGAAAAGCTCCTGAACATATTCTTAGGCCTTCATTATGAACTGGGTCTAACATTTTCAGCGTTGTTTCTGATACTGAGCCATATATTTCGCTTCCGTAGTCAATGACAGACAGCACTGTTGCTTTATACAGTACAGTAAGGGTATGTCTGTCGGCTCTCCAAGTATTGTTCGATAGTTTTTTCATTAGGATTAATGCTCTTTTACATTTTGATTTCACTTATGTTATGTGGGCTTTCCAGTTCAAGTCAGTATCAAATACTAATCCCAAAAATTTTGCTGTTTGGCCAATTGGTGTGGAATGATTTCTGATTTTTAAATTTATTTCTTCACCTTTTCTCCACTTTTTATTTTTATGAAATGAAACATTACAGCTTGAGTCTTTTGTATAGAAAATTTAAAGCCTACAGATGAGGCCCATTCATCTATTTTATAATGGTTTTATTTATGGTTCGCTCTGCATGTTTTATGCGAGATGCTGAATAATATACAAATTACTTTTAATTCAGATTGGAAGATTATTACTGATATCACTTATTGCTAAAGTAAACGGTGTGCCACCAAGGACACTTCCTTGTGGGACACCATTTCTAGTGGAAATGTACTTGACAATACATCATCAGTTCTCACTGGAAAAGTGCGATTTGTCAGAAAGTTTTGGATAAACCTGGGTAAGTGTCCATGGATGCTGTTTTTATGTAACCTTTTTAATATTGCATATCTCCATGTAGTGTCATATGCCTTTTCAATGTCAAAAAAGATGGATATAGTAATTTGTTTTTGTTTAAATCCTCTTTGTATGTGGTCTTCCAAGTTAGAAAGAGAATCCAGTGTAGATCTGTTACATTGTGACCCAAATTGAGTGGGAGTCCAAATTTTATTTTCTCAAAAGTGCCATGTTAGTTAAGCATTTACCATTCTCTTTAGTAATTTGCATAAACAACTTGTTAAAGAAGTACGTCTGTAATTGTTTACATTACTGGGATCTTTTCCAGGTTTGGCGATAGGAATTATTATAGCTTTATGCCATTCATCAGGAAATAAATTTCAAAGCCATAAGTCTTTATAAAACTCTAATGAGTATGACTTTGCCAAAGGTGCTAAATGGCAGATCATTTCAAAACAAATATCGTCACCTCCAGGGGCAGATTTATTGCTGTTCAGCAGAGCAAATTCCAACTCTTCCATATTAAATTTTCTATTATAATATATATCTTATATTGTTTCAGAATTTATTGTTATTAATCCTATACTGTACTATTCTTCTTTCTATGGAAATGCTCATCTAAATTTTGGTCACTACTTTTGCTAAATTTTCTCCAATTACATTACTTATTTCTTTTGGATCAAGTATTCTATTCCCATCTTTTCTTATGGTATGTCTAGGTGGTTGAACATGGGTACCATTTATTTTCCTGAATTTTTCCAATATTTTTTGTATGGGAGTATTATTAGAGAGCTCTGATACATATTTCCTACATGAAATGATTCTTCCGTGAATTACGTCTCGTTTAAATTTTGCTGATATTTTGTTATATAGAGGTTTTAGTGTATCAATTTCTAATAATATTATAGTCATTTTTTGAATGCTCCTTCTAATATCGGTAATGTTTTGTTTATTTTACTGAACCTTATATTCAAATTATCTATTCTCTTCCAATTTGGTGTTTTATTTTTATTAATTCTGTTAGTTTTTCAGACCACCATGGACTTTGTGTTTTGTTGATGAGATTTTGATTTTGGTATTGCTTTATCAGCAGCATTTTTAATGAAATCAACAAGAAATTTATTAGTTTCATTATGGTCTTTTAAATATTCAAATGGTGGGATATTCCTAGTGTGGAATTCATATTGCCCCAATCTGCTTTATAAATGTTATACTGAGGACATGTTTGGTGGGATTACTTTGTAATAATGAAATTAATATTGGGAAATGATCACTTGTATGCAAGTCGTCAACTGTATTCCAGTCTATCTGTCTACTACGTTTGTTGGACATAGAGTAAAGCGATTGAGAAAATGTTCCATGTGTTTTAGAAAAATATTTGCTGATTTCATTATCATTTATACAGCACATGCCACATGAATCTATGAATTCTTCTATTTTACTTCCTGCTCTATTTGAGTCTGTACAATTACAGTCCCACATTGGGTTGTGAGCATTAAAATCACCTACCTACTATTAATGAAGGTTCCTTGACATTAAGTAAGTCTTTAAGTTTGTCAAAGTTGTAATTTTTATTAGGTTGGTTGTATAAATTATATATTACATGATTATCGTTTTTTATTCATATCAGTAAAGTTTACAGGTATTGTAAACATACTTTATGTGCATATATTGCAGTACCTAAATTTCCATCTTCCTCTCTAGATGCCAAGGTATACAGTATTTACCTATTGTTGATATTGTTTTGTTGACACGTAAATATATTATCATTGGTTCGATATTGTTTTGTTGACACGTAAATATATTATCATTGGTTCGTATTCTTTTTAATCTTTGTATTTCTCCTAGGTATAATCTGGTCTGCAGACCATTTACGTTCCATTGTATAAAAGGATTTTGACAAAGGAAAAATCTATTTCTGGAGAGGGGCCCTTGTGACCCGGTGAAATAGTCCATTCAGCACTTATTTCTAGGTAATTCCGTTGCTAGATACCAGAGAAAGCTAAATGAAATGCTGAGTTACTACCCCCAGAGCGAGCTCCACTAGATGGAGTCGTGTATGGAAAAGGGTGAACTACAAAAACACGGAACCTTATCCTATAGAGATTCCACTAGATGGAGTCGTGTATGGAAAAGGGTGAACTACAAAAACACGGAACCTTATCCATAGAGATTCCCAATGTCAAAAGTCCCAACGAGAGAGGTAGAACAAGCCCATGCACTTCTGGACTGTATACAAGGCAACACTAGTCGCATTCCATGTTAGCACCCACCTCACTAGAATGAAGTTTATCAAGGGAGGAGAGAATGAAAAACAGGGTGGGTCTTTTTTAAAACTGGGCCTCTCCAGAAATAGATTTTTCCTTTGTCAAAATCCCTTTTCTGGATGGGGTCCCGTGTCACCCGGTGAAATAATAACAGAGAAATAAACATCATTCTTATGCTATTAAAGACTTAAATAGAAACGTTGAAAACTAGGAGAATTCCACCCTGAACATTAGTAAGGTCCTCTAAGTTCATGTAATGAAAATAATGTAAGTGGTCACCGTCTAAGATCATGAGCTTAGAACAGCACCTGAATAGGCTTGTATTAAGAAAATACTTCCTGCCTAATAGCAGACCCAATGACAGTGCCCCCTTTTTTTTTAAAAGGAGAGGACCTGACAGAATTGCGAGGTCCTGTCTAAAAAGCCTGCAAGGAGGAAACTGGACACAGAAACAGACCTAGTAAAAGGAGTACTTTCCAAGGTGACCACCGAAAATGAGGACCTTCAATTGTAGATAGAAAGTTAGGGTGAGGAATTCACAACACTACCCCTGATGAGGGGAAACCAAAATGATTGGTTTTGCAGAACAGACAGGGCAGACAGTACAGGAAAACTAACACTAGAAGCTAAGCTGATTAAAAATTTTGGGACTTCCTTAACAAGGAAAGGTAAGAACAAGATGATTGTTGTTACCGGAAGCTAACTCCGATACATTACTCAAAGACCAGGAAACCGAATGTGGACGGAGTACTGTTCTTAGACGAACACAGACCTTAGGGATGAAAGTTAAGAGCCTGTGAGTCTGGTTCCAACAAAACACTTTCCTCGAGGCCAATGTGAGCCGCATCGATACTGTAGCTTCGAAAACTATGTGAAGAGTGCTAGTTACTTAACTGCAGAACCATACTGCAGTAGAGTAGGATCCCTTAACTGATTTCAGGAAAACTTCCTTGGCAGACTGAAAAGCCTGACAGGCCATTCACAAAGACCCCAGAACTCTGGCCGGAGGCTGATTGAACCTGATTGGGGGGAACAACAGTCCAGCTCCACCCGGGCCCTGATAACTATACTCTGGGCCCAGGAACTGAAGTTCCAGTGGCCCTGGAAACGGTACAGCCTCCCCATATGAGAAATACTACAGGGAGGAGGCTTGATTGCCTCCCGTGAAGCGAATGCCTTCCCAATTTCTCGGAGAGGAGTAGGATGCATCCCTGCTCCTATGATAACCCCTGAGGGTCAGAGCCTCTGGCCAAATGTCTAGTGAAAATTCTTTCCTAAGGTTTTCATATGAAGCAAAGAAAACTCCGGCGGAGGCACGTGGGGGAGGCAGAGACACACGGGGGTGTTACAAGGGGCTGATGTGTTGGCTGAACCCGCACACATCGAGGTGGAGGCTGGGAGTGAGAGCTGACGGCTGTCTAGGGCAGAGACCTGAAGAGCCTGCACCACCGCCTGAGCAGGGGGCTCTTGAACTACATGAACTTCTTGCCGGACTTGGGACAGGTCCTTGGCAAGATCAGACCGTTTCTGCTCGTAGGGTAGACACCCATGAGAACGGAGGCTCTGGGTAACATTAGTAGCCCCAGACGGGGCGAACAACGCCCACCTGGGGAAAAGATTAATTCTCCAGGTGAAACTGTTCATAAGATTTTCAGCTCAAGGCGGAACGGGCAAGCCTGACTTACAACCCTGTTTCAGCTTCCGAAAATTGACTCCGAAGCTTAGGAGCTGTACGCTGAATAAATTAGAAGCGTAGTCCGGGGTTAGAAGATTCACTGTGAATGTATCTGTGATATCTGTCTCCCGGAAATGCCTCAGCGATACATTTTCAAAACAAGCCTGTTGAAAAGAGGGGCTACATTCGGAGCACAAGGGGTAAGAAACAGGGCTTCTCAAAGAGAGCACGGTAAGACCCCACACCTGACGTGAACTTGGAATTCTCCGTCTGCCACTCCGTTAGAGTTCTCAGGGAGACGATGTGTCCAGCCCCTAGCTGAGGGCTCACTTATGGATCCTGCCAGACAGATGCCATGCCCGTTCTGGCAGCCTGGTAAAACCCGGATAAGAGGATACCAGACCGGAAGGGAAGAAATGCCCTTCCACCAACCTCCGTGTGCCCACACCCCCGACAGGAAGGTGCCTTCATGCTGGGAAGCATGAAGGGAAGACGCCAAGATTCCCCAGACTGGAGGGGAAAAGAGGTGGAGGTGTCCGAACGATAGAATTCCCGAACGGAGCAGGACTTAACAGGTGATCCATTGACAATGAGTCTTGAGATTAATCTCTTGGAATTTAAGCTCCTGGGAAAGGGAAGGCATGGACCATGAGGTAGATAGTTAGTTTAAGAGGTTGACAATGACCCTCAAATCGAGCTCCTTATATGAGACCCGTAAAAAGAGTTTTCAACAAAGGAAGGATGGGGGTAACCGCCTTGCTTTGCTTGGGCTGTGTCCTTTCCAGAAGACGAGGCCAAACTCGTAGATGGCACCGGATTAGAGATCCGAGACGTCCTCGAGGGGGCCCCGGAGCGGGTCTTCTTGGTTTTAAAAAAGGGTTTTTTGTCTTTTTTTTTTTTTACTGACTTTACCTTGGGACGGTAGACCAGGAACCGTCGAAAAGGGATGAGAAGCCAACGAATCCCTAAAGGAAAAGTTTGCCTCACCTAATTCCGAGCTAAGCGGAAAGGTTTGCCTCAATTATTCCCACACCTACTTATCGCTCCGGGACGATGTTCACAGGTCCGAGAACGAGACAGAAGGCCGCAACGTCTTCAGAAAACTCTCCGTAAACAATTAACTTGAAGCTAAGAGTTGAGACTTCTGTGGCCGGCCTCCAGGAGGAGGAAAAATTAGGACCCCAGACACCGGAGGAACAACTATTAATAAGTTATATAAGACGGAGTTTGGCGAAGGAAACCGATAGGTGTATATGAAACCTACCAATTTACCGAGAATCTCGCCGGAAACGGAGAGTTGGCGGAGGACATCGATAGGCATATATGAAACCTACCGATCCACCGAGAATCTCGCCGGAGAGGGCCCAAACACCGAAAGATTAACTATTAATAAGCCACAAGAGGCGGAGAACCGATAGGTGTATATGAAACCTACCGAATTAACGAAACTCCCGCCCGGAGATGGAGTTTGGCGGAGTGAAATCGATAGGCGTATATGTGAAACCTACCGATTTATCGCCGAAAGAGCGACTATTAATAAGCCACATGAGGGTGGAGCTTGACGGAGGCAAAACCGACAGGTGTATATGAAACCACGGATTCATCAGGTAGCCTGCTCGGGAGAGCATAGCGCACAACGAATCTGCCGGGTGCCAAACAACTAATAATAAGCCAAAGGAGGCGGCGTTTGGCGGAGATAAAACCGACTGGTGTAAATAAAACCCCACGGATTCATCAAGTAGCCTGCTCGGAGAGAGCATAGCGCATTTTACAACCTTCCGAGTCAAGAATAAGTCACATGAGGCGGAGTTTGGCGGAGACGAAACCGACAGGTATATATAAAACCTACGGGTTCATCAAGCAGTCTGCTCGGGAGAGCATAGCGTACTTCATAACCTTCCGTGCCAAACTATAAATCCAAAACAGACTGCGCAGACCGGAATGGGAGCTATAGACTCCGTGACGCTGGTTTGTTGCAGGATAGCGGAGCATTCCTGCACTTGACAAAACCAGCCGAAAACGTATGAGAAAAGGGCATGCTGGAACGGATGCCGGAGCAGAGTACCAGAGCAGCCACTAGCCTAGTCAGACCAGGAAAACCCCGGAGAAAACCGAGAGAAAACCGGGCTAACAGGACAAAACTCATAGACATAAAAACAGAGTCAACGGAACATTCCGAAGCGATCATGTTTGAACAAAATGTGGGAAGGTTATGAACTGTTCGAAGTGGGCGACTCGAGCCAAGAGAGGAAAACCCCGGAGGAGGATATCCTGAACTTTAGTGATAGTGGTGGGGGAATAAACGCCGACCGCTAAACACTAAAACCGCCGTAGCAGTAAGCAAGGAGAGCGCCCAACAAGATAACGAAACACCGAACAGGTAGTAGCAAAAAGGAGGGGGAACGCTGAAAGTAAATAAAGCAGAAGACAGTTAGGTGGAGAACGCTAACTGGCCTCGTATGAGATCCCAACAGTGAGGTGCGAACATGTAGGAAGCACCACGAAGGGAAATAGTCGACGTAAAAGGAAGGGGGAAGGATAGGCCAGGAGGTTGATAACCCAAAGCAGCGACCAGGGGTGGGACAGCACTCCCCGGGCGCCCAGAGATTCTCATAGATCCCCTCGCTATGTAAGCTGTGTTGCACCGACAAGAGCGAGAGAAAAGGAGAGGAAGGGCAAAACCTCTACAGCCAGGGGAGCAATGAAAGATAAAAGGATTGTGAACAGGAGTGGGGAGAGCACTCCTGGTCACCTCCAGGTCCAGGTGGAGTGCCAACTCAGACACACCGAGGACAATCAATCAATGCAGAGGAGGGGATTTAGGTTACAACATAAAATAAGGATAATTGCTCTCAAGCCTTGGAAAGTTAACAAACCTTGAAAACAAACCAAGGGGAGAGAGAGAGCAAAGGATAAAAGGGAGAGAAGGGGACTCTCGATACCACAAAATAATATATATATAGTCGGTAAAAGAAGTGTGAACAGGAGTGGGGAGAGCACTCCCGGTCACCACTGGTAAGCAACCCAAAGAAGGATTGAACTAGGACAGGCTACGCAGGTAAACCCTCGCTATTCCAGCTTAACTTATTAGGAACATTAGCCTAAGTGAAAAGCCGAAACAGGGAGAGGGTGGACGTAGGCAATATATCCAAGCCAAAACCAAACAAAGGGAAGCACCAGACATAAAACACACATGTACAGAACGAGATCACCGACATGAAACTCATACGTACAGATCGAGATCGTCCCCTCCTTAACGAATTTTTCCCCGAAGGGAAAAAGTGTTACAGCCAACCCCTAGGCTAACCTAACTGAGGCGATGTAAAGGAAGGAAGCCTAGGAGAGGGGTAAAGGCTAACCAATAACTCAAAAGAAAATCATAATAAAACAAAAATTGTCTATAAGGTACATGTAGGAGGATAGGCAGGCCCAACACAACATGGACGTGAAGGGACATGACCGATCTCCAGTTAAAAGAAAGTATCCCAAAATTAACAAAATTCAAAAGCATCCAAGCACAAGGTCAAAAATTAAATGTAACAATGAAAATCATGTTCCCATACACTTAGAGAAGTGAGTCTAAAACAAGGCAAAATAAAGCCAAAATAAGAAGCGAATAGGCCCGAGGAAAACCACGTAGCCTAAACAGCAAGACAGCACTTGACCAGGAAGGGAACACAAAATTCACAAAATAAACAAAAATAAAAACAAAGTAAAAACCCTATTAGTACCAATGAAAATAAGATCCCCAAAGGCTAAGAGAAGTGAGTGACAAAAATAAAGCATAATAGCTTAATGGGCCATGATAATAACAACATTTCAAAATGAAGGATCGAATGGGGGGGAAGCTAAGGTAGCCTAAACGCTCAAACATCACTTCTCGAAGCCATGATAAAAGAATGGGCCCAAGTGGGTAGCCTCGAGGGCCTAAATAAACATCAGCGTAATAAAAAATGTAATGGCCATGATAAAAGCGAATGGGGGGGAAGCTCGTAGCCTAAACGCTAAACAGCACTTCGTAGTAAATGGGTACAGAACAAACATAAAATTAATCAAACCCACTAAAGTTAGGGATCATTAATGGTAAAATATCCCAAATAAAAAGGGATACAAATAAAAAACACAAAACAAACATGCCGACCCAAGACCAAGAGAGGTCAAGAGATGACGTGAGAGGAGATCGAGACGGGCGTTATAAATCCCTTTAATTATTAAACTAAAGGAAAATAAGGAGCCTCAATTGCCTAAAAAAAAATAAAACACTGGTACTCAAGTAATTGAAGAAGAACCTTGCGAGGATGCCATAAAAAATCCAAAATAGAGCACAAAATAAGGATCACAACGAAATTACGTGTGAACGAAAAACGTGCTAAAAATGGAATGAGACTAGTGTTGCCTTGTATACAGTCCGCGAGTAGTGCATGGGCTTGTATCGGCACTCTCTCTTTGGGACTTTTGACATTGGGAATCTCTATAGGATAAGGTTCCGTGTTTTTGTAGTTCACCCTTTTCCATACATGACTCCATCTAGTGGAGCTCGCTCTGGGGGTAGTAACTCCAGCATTTCATTTAGCTTTCTCTGGTATCTAGCAACAGAATTACCTAGAAATAAGTGCTGAATGGACTATTTCACCGAGTGACACGGGACCCCGATCCAGAAATATAGTTATTGAAAATATTATGTTATAGCAGTCGAATTTTACTTCTCTATTTGTATTATCAACTTGAATTTTTTCTTAATAATTTACTCACGACATTCATTTTTCTAATTTATAATATACTAAGTGCTCAATGCACATGCAACCGTTTTCATGGGTTCTCAAATCCATGGTTTTTTTTTTCTATATTTCATAAAATTTCTTGTTTGTTAAACCATCTTTTGTTATGCCTTTTGTTATTACTACATAATTCAATGAAACAATCATTGCATCCACATGTATTATCATGTATATTTCTTTTTCAATTTTGTTCTTGTGCCAATCACTGGAGATGGAGTAATCTCTTCTCCCTTGACATAATCATTGTTATCTTTTACTTCCTCACTGTTTTGGATATCTGCCTTCATAGGTTTTACTATTTATTTTAGGAGATAAAGGTATATTCTTAGCTTCCATTTGGTTTTCTTCTTTTTCATATCCTTTATCTTTGGTTTGACCGATGTTTCTCTAATAATGGTTTCTTCATTTTGGGTGGTGTTCTCTCCAAAGGCCTTTTTTTATCTTTTATTTCCAGTCCATCACAACCCTCTTCTGTTACTTATGTAGTAGCATCCTCCTGTGTTCCTTTTTGCATTAATATTTCAAAAGAATTGGCTAATTCTTTATTCTTTACCATTTTAGTTTTTTTATTTCTAAAGCATTAATTTCTTGGTGTGCTGCGTTATTTCTATTTGTATGCATTTTTGTTTCATTAGTGGTTCTTGTTTTTGAAGAATATGTACATTTCTTAGACGGATCTTGAATTCCTTCACTTTCAATTCTAATTTAGCTTCTTTTACAGACATTCCAGTTCTTTCTTGTAATATTTTTAACTCTGTATTGTATATATAGTATATACATTCTTTGGATCTTGCACAGTTTATACACTTTGGTTCGCTGCACTTCCATTGTGTGGCATGTTCTTCAGATCCACAATACGTGCACACAGGTTCATTTCGATAATATTTTTTCGTGTGTCCATATTCACTACAGTTTTTACACTAGTGGGTTTGGGACGTATGGTCTGACTTCTGTGGTTTGGCCTAAAATTTTTATTTTCTGAGGTAGATCTTGACCTTCAAATTTTATTTTTGCAATTTTTAATATTTGTTTATTAATCTGTTTACTTGGCAGATCATATACAGGTAGTTCACAATCCTGTACTTTTTGGGTATCTCTTTTTAAGTGAGTCTAGTAGTATTTTCTTTTCAACTGGTTCATTATTATTCTCAGGAAGTACAATGGTACCCTGAATATTGTTCATAGTATCATGTTTTTTATTTTTACATTTATGTTATCTAGTATATTTTTTATTAAATAATTTTCAGACTGACTTTTTGTTGTGGCTTCTATAAGCCATGTCTTTTCTTTTATTTGTCTAAACTGCATTTCAGTCGTAGAGTGTCTGCTCAATAAATAGTTTTCCAACTTGAGTGCTGATATTTTTTGGTCAGTTTATAAGGTTAGAAACCTTGACCACTTTCCACTCCCAAAGAGTGTCAAGGTTGAGTCAAGTCAACACACATTTTTTTTTTTTTTTTTTTTTTTTGCTCTGTACTGAAGCATATGGTCCCAGTGTAATTACACTAAAAATTTTTTAGATTTTTCTAGACAAAGGATGTTAGAGGAGGTTTCAGCGGTCGTTAACTGTGCCGAGTCTGTATCATCCAAGGGCCCAGGGGTACTTGCAACTACTATTCATAAAGATTTAAGTATTAACAAAATGAATAAAAAATAAATAAAAAACCTTAAAAAGATATCATCAGCCTTTCATGGAGTTTGTTCTTCCACCAATGGCACAAGTGAGAACCGACCCCCAAATGCCTGCCCCCTACCCTACCCCACAGCGGATGGCGTAACATGATTAGAGTGGCCCAAGTGTAAGCCAAGCCCGCTTGCTAGGACTGAGAGTATTACCAGAGTACAATCACCCCATCCTAATCATATCATGGGCAAACCTGATAGAATGCCGAGAGTCCTATCCCTAGAACCAGACCCCTGAGAATAGTGGTCCAGCCCTAAAGAATAGTTCTGATGGTCCTTGAGCTATTTAGCTTTGGATATAAACCCAATCCCTGCTATGTTATCTTCTCCTGTTTATCAGGTCAATAAATTTTAGCAAAAGCAGAAAATTCCACAAAAATTAATTCAAGGAAATATATAATGGTATATGGGACTCTTGGACTCAAACCCGGGAACTTATTCCTGGGGTTCAAGAACCCCCTCACCATGTCAAGGTGATCCCAAATCAAGGGGGACCAAAGGTAAAAAAAAAAGTTAATTAGGCTTCACAGTGGGAACATATTGCTGTGCCACACCACATATATATAAACTGCTGTAAATAAATATACTCTGCTAAAAGTGATAATATGCAATATAAAGAAAATGTGCAGACATACAAGTACAATTATTAAATAAGCATAGAACTGAAAGCAGACAACATACTGATAACTGTAACCAGAAATTAGAAAGATATCAAAGAAAACACAAAAGAGCAGAATGAAAACAGATTTCACTTTGCTGAACCAGAGCGTAGAATTTGGCTTATTGCTAGATAGTAGGTTCTGAATAGCTGAACATTTAAGGATATCACAAACAAAAGAGTGATGAAATCACAGAAGGGGTAGTAAAGGCCAGTCTCAAGAGGCAGATATGGAGGGAGGTCAGGGGATGCAAAGGAAGGGGTAGGGCGTAGGCCGTAGGGCTTTACTCCACAACCTGATAAATTATGATGAAAGCGAAAATTAGAAGTAAGAGTCTTTTCGCAACCAGCATAGAAAGCGAGTGCCATTATAATACTCACAACACTAACTATACCTGAAGAGATAGACACTGGCACTTCTTCAAGCAATACAATTTGAAGACATATAGCAAATGTATGCACTCAGAAGTGCGCGACCATTAAACACAGTGCTTCTTTGTAGGTAACATTTTTTTTTCTTTTCTTTTTTCTTTGTCGTCGAGAATAATACTATGAACTCATCCCGATTGTTGCTGTTGCTGTTGCTTTTGCGGGAACTAGAGTAATGTTCAACAAGAACCTGGGCTGGGTTAGTGTTGGGTGGTACTGGAATCAGGCGATCTTGCTTAATTTCCACATCATCTGGTGGTTCATCCAAACCTAAGCCAATTCAATATGCTTATTATAATGGCACTCACTTTCTATACTGATTTAGAAAAACTCCTACTTCTACTTTTTGCTTTCATCATAATTTATCAAGTTGCGGAGTAAAGCCCTACGCCCTGTCCCTTCCTTTGTATCCCCTGACCTCCCTTCATATCTGTCTCTTGTGGCTGGCCCTTACTACCCCTCCTGTGATTTCATCACTTTTTTGCCTGTGATGTTGTGAGCAGTCCGTACCTGAGCATCAGGAAATTTAAATTTTGGGGACTGATTGAATGGCCCACTGTCACTTTAAAATTCATTATTTCAAAAAACAAACCCTGAAAGGCACCCCTCCAGAATACGAGCTTTCAGAAAAACTAAGTATCACGGCTGCATCTTTTACCTTTGTTGCTCTTCAGATATGTTAGGACCCTCACCCACCCACCCACCCCCTACCACATCCCCTGAATACCAAATATCGATATCTGGATCTCCGGAACGGCTCAACGGATTTCGATGAAATTTGGCACAATTGGAGACCTTAGTGGGAAACCTGTAAAGCCAGAGTTTCATCCCGGTTAGTTGACTATTTCCAGAGTTATAAAGGGCCAAAGTTGGGGTTTTTGTGTGCTCTGGGTGTGGGCTTTACTAACCACCAAGTACAGTGGCAGTTGATGTACTAAGTAATGTACTGTACTTGAAAGAGTTCCTAGCAATCATCATGCAACTTCAATACCTAGTATGGTACTGTTTTACTTGCTTAGTAAGAATGATGCAAGGAAGGATTATAGTATTATAAAGTTTAAGGATGCCGCCTAAAAACACCCAATAATCTTTAAAAATTCGATTTGCTGAAAAAATTCTACCCATGTATAGGTTCAAGAATGTGTCCCACGAAATATTATGCTAAAATTTGCCGTATTTCTCTAGTTATGGCCTAAATGTAACAATAACTATATACCCATAAAACACCAGTAGCGCAAATGATTTAGTCTGGTATAGTTTTTTGATATATATTACGAAAACTTCTTTGAAATGAAATGTATAATGTCAATAATATCCTACTCGGCACCATATTAGTTATTCCTAGCCATGACAACGCACACGTCATACCATGACACCGACTGTGGCCGAGAGTTGCCTATAAACTTCCAAGCTAGAAGGACACGTTTTTCATGCTCGCTAGCCTTGACTGAACTCTGTATTTTCTCGGTGTTTTTGTTTTTTCACCGTGCCTAAAAGGTCCAAGAGTTCACTTCATGCTTCTAGAATGCCGAAAAGCCAAGTGGAAAAGTCCAGGCGAGAAGTAGAAGAAAGAGTTCAAGAAATTAGTGCCATAGAGGGGAATGGAGCGACGGAGAGAGAGAGAGCTGTCGCCCATCAAACAAGCGCAGGCAGCGATCTCTGCTGACCAGAGACAAGCCACATCCACCCCTAAACGCAATTTTTATTTGTTCAGAACTACCAAAGGGCAAAGATATTTTAGAAAAGAAAGCAGTAGCTCGGAGGCTGATATTATAGACGATCCTGAAAATAAAATTATCATAATAAGTGAAGCAAGACTTGATGAATTACTTGAATCACGAATCCTAATTGTGAATGTAAAGTAATTCCCAGGATCCATTTGGCAAGGGATGGATTTGAGACACTAATAAAAAGTGTAGGCAACTATGATACCTAGAGTAATACCTTGCAGCAAGATCAGACAGGGGACCAGGAACCTAAAATTTATAAGAATGTGTCTTAGGCACATAAATAATCAATTAATATTCTTATTTATAATCATTTTGCATTAATTAATACCCAAAAATAAAAATTAAAACCATAGAATTAATTGTAACACAGTCTTTTGAAGTCCCTTTTACTTTTTTTATGTAACTAAAACTTTGAAGGCCCGTTTCTCAAAACATAAGTTTTAAGCCTTTAAAATGCATCTCCTCCCTTAGTATTGGACCAATCTAAATGAAATTTTAAATTTAACATGGGGAAACATGGTAGATTAAAACAAAGCCTGGGATTTTTAATATTTTGAGTTTCTGATTTTTGGCAATTTTTTTCTGTAATTTTTCGGGAAAATTTCATTAAAAAAAAAAAAAAAATTCATATCTCGAAAAATAATTGAAAAATCAAAATCGGCTTTGTATCGAAGGTCCATATGTGTTTTATACGTGGTTCAAATCTCATCCCTTAAAACCAAAAAGCAAAGGAGGAGATGCATTTGAAAATGGCCATTTTTGGCGAAAAATGCTCTGGCGTCACAAAACCTAAGGTCACTGAACAAAAATTTTTCCCCAGAAGTTCCACACAATATCCTTTAACAAACCCCTATATATCAACAACCTGTCGTTAAAAGAAACCGCCGATCCCCTTAAATGAAAGTCTGTGCATGAAGAAAAATTATTCTGATGGATTTTAACAAGAACTGATATGTATATCACACCTTCATTCTAATTATGCACATGTGAATGTCTTCCATGAATATGTTAACGGTTATGATAAATCAGTACAGTTTTAACATGTCATTTGACATCTCGTTCTTAAGGATCACGAATTTAGCCAGAATTTTTTCTCTCAGGATGAGAGTCACAGTCAGCTGTCTGGGTCAGAACACCACATCAAGAGTCAGGACAGCACCGTTCTCTCCTTCATCGTTCAGTGCATCGAGGTGTTGATGACTCTTCACATGGTTGACTTCCCTTGTCCAAGAACTCAGTGAATGATGCAATGCTGCAAGTCTGTTCAAGGTTCATTTTCATATTCAAGCTTTAAGTGAGTTGACGTTGGTTTGTAAGTGTTGGTGTGTCACTGAATCCAAAGTATTGTATTGTGACAAAGTTATTTTCTTACTAAAACTTGGTCATTTATGTTACTGTACTGTTTTGTGATTGAATATAGAACTAGTTTTGATATCTCACTTTAGGGGGAGCACTGCACTTGATCCTCGTTTCTTCAGCCATATATGATTGTAAATATTGTCTAGGACATTCTCTTCTAGTGTGCTCAAGTTGTGCATTGCCCATGTTTGCTTGTGGATGCTTTTAAAGCAGTGGGGAATAAGAGAGACAAAATATTTTCTTAAAGAATATTCTTTTATATTATGTTAGATATGGAAAACTAGTGAACTCTGATAGCCATTTGTTTCCTGTACAAAACTCCATTGTACAGATGTGTTGATTGTAAGATGTGAGGAGGCATTGTACTAAATGCAACTCACTTTTTTCCCAAGGGGAAATTGGGTTTCCATTTTTAGAGTACTTTACTTTTATAACTGCTTAACCATACCCAGTGTATTATATGTGTGCCCTTATCTCTGATTTTTCTCTCTGACTTAAAAGATATGCTTTTTTGATGAAGGGCTAGTTTTTCAAGTAGGTTCACTTGGGGTAATGGGAATCACAATTATCACAGATATGGCAAGTGATTTTATTTATAGACAAGTGATTTTGTCATAGATTTTAAAGTAAAAGCGTAGGACCAAGCAGAGCAGGTGGGATAATTAATATTTATGGTTCGCTAAATATTCACATACTGAAAACTCTTCCCTTCTTTTGTATGCACAAATGGTTTTTAAAGAATAACAGCAGTTTTTCTGTTAAAAGTTTTGAGTCCGTTTTTAGAAATTAATGAAATAAGATGGAAGATTTTTTTATTGCATTGTTTTTAACCCGATGCACTTACTATGGCAACTTATTTTGTTTATCTGATTATTAGAAAGTTGCTTGAAGTTAATGTTGCAAAGAATTGTGGCATTAAATTATGAACTGTTATCTTTCATGTTAGACGAATTTAAAATTGTAAATATTCAGTTTTAGGTTACTCTGGTATTTCTTTTGTCTTATTGTTGTAATGTGAGTACAGCACTGTATTTAGAAGAAAAGATGCTCACATCCTCCTTATTTTGCTTTTTTCATGGGTCAGTAATAGCAGTTATGACCAATGAAAAGCATACAGTGCTTTTTATGTTACATGTGATGTTTATTTACTTGAGTGTTCATAGGTTTTTCTTGCTTTTCTTTGTATCTTCTGTGGATTATTGAAGAGAAATGGTGAGTTGAAGGAATTCACGTGCCTTTAGAAGCTTGCTTCTCAAAGTACTTTATTATATTCATATAAAAATTTTGAAGTGTTGCCACCTTCATACTAGATTTTCATGTGCCCCATCAGAAATTATTGTTAATCAATTAGTGATTGGGTTATAGATAAACAGCTGTTTCATTTCTCTGGAGGCACTAATTTGTTAGTTCTAACATTTGGTCTCTGGATTTGTTTGTACTTTTGATGGAGCTTGATGACTCTCATGAGATGATCAACTTCTTGGGATGGTAGCTAAATACCAATAAATCGTGTTGTTTAATGATTAATGGTATGGAGTTCTTAAGACACTGTTGTCTCTGAGTACAGTATCTAACTTCTTACTATCATATTTAGGCAGTGCCATAAATAGAAGTACTATGAAACTGGAAGCCTAATTCCCTGCTTTTATTAAAAAACTCATACATGCACGAATATTCCTTTATATCTGTGAGCTTTATCTGCTATGGTGCAAAAGAAAAGCAAATGCTTAAATCTTTTTCGTGTACTAACACTTACTTCAAATAAGGGTCAACCATTAATTTACCTTTGGATGTTACAAGAAAGAACAATTCCTTCTTCAGGACAAGAGTGCACAGGAACATTATCAGCAGCTGGTGCGTGTGTAACTCAAAAGTGTATGCTTGCATGAGCATTCCATATATTAGAATAATAGGCAAAAGTTTCAACATGGGACACCTTTGATTCAGTCTTGTAAAGAAATTCCTAGTGAACACTGAGAGGGAAAATAGACAGATGTAGAGAAGGCAACAAACTTGTCAAGATCTCTAGAACATGTTTTTCTCAACACTTGACAATGTACAGAAACAATACAGTATTGAAAAGGCTGTTAAACTACCGATGTTCAGTGCAGTATGTGAGATAAAGTGTATGCATCTTTTTTAAGTGTTGTATCAGTATTTTTGAGTAAGATGATGTTTTGTAAAGATAAGTTTTTATATCTAACCATAATGTGATGTTGTCAGTGCATTATCTCTGGCAGTGTGACATACAAGAAAAATTCTGAAACATACCCTCTAGTTCATTGGTAATCAGTTATCTGTTGCCATTTTTATAATTATACAAAATAAAAGCATGCATTGGCCTAGTTTATAATTGTATCTAGTTTATAATTGTTGGAAGATAAAAAAGAAAGATTTGATGTTCTGCAGATTATTTATTTTGAAGCCCTCATTGTTAGCTGAGGCCTTGGAGCTCGCACTTTAATTATCTTAGGCTCATGATAATGATAGACACTTAATAAAAAACTATAGTATTGAGAGAGTGGCAGTTTATTTTAGATGGATCTTGCTCATTATTTTAAATTTTTAAACACAAGATTATATGACAGGTAATATTCAGATTGATCTTCATCTTTTGGAGCTTTGTAATAGAAGAATATACAGTGTTGCACACTTGGAAATGTTTATCTGAAAATATACTGTATATTCTTTGATTGTCACTGACCGTGAAAGACACTTTGATGTAAGGCACAACAGATATGCATTACCCTCTATGCATGAGTGGTTTTCTTTCACATAAGATATGCTAAATTAATTTTTAAACCCATTTTTGCACAATACAGAAGCGCTGTCACCTACAAATAAAGTATGGAGGTACTGGTGCTTTTACTTTTCTAATAATCATAGTCATTTTTCTGTCTCAACTCACAGGGAATTGAAAAATAGATCATACTAATATGTTTTTTACAGTGGTGTTACAATTCACACAATTTTTTTTCAAATTATTGCTATAACAAAAGCATGTATTCTACATCTGGATAAATCATTGAAAATAAATTTACTTAGCTTACTAAACATTCACTATTACATATTGTTTACACAATATGTAATCAGATTTCTCCTTTAGCTTCACGAAATGTATGCGCACAATCCCACAGAAATACATAAAGGCTGCTACAACCTCACCATTTTATGAGACGACTTCCCAAATATAAGATCTTATGGCAAAGTTTGACATTTTCATTTCCAGGGAAGCTCCTATATTTGGCATTAATGTTATATAGATTTGTCAGGTGCTGCCATTTTTCCTACAAATTGAAGATACTTCAGAAGTACTGTACTGTGTAGAAATAATGAAATTGCCATTTAATAGGTATGGTCATTTCTTTCTTATGACATGCCAGAAACTTCTTGCCTCCCTGTTTTAAAATTCGAAAGCAGGCAAGTGTTTTCATAGATGACCACATGTGTTAATGCTGTTCTTTCCTTGTAAACTCATGCCATAATATGGTTTATCTTGTTTGATTCAGAGCTCTGGCTGTATTGGAAAATACGGAGGAATGGTATCATGAACTATGTGAAAAAACAGGGCAAAACTTAGACTTCTTATCGTGGATAGAAATTTGAATTACTAAAGCATCTCATAGGTACAATTCTAATATTTGCTCCAACAGCACAACATGAACAGAAATGTTAGACTTGTATCTCTAAATGCGAAGCATTGATGGAATTTCCTTTCATTCACTTGTGTATTGTGAAATCGCATCACTTGACCTTTCGAAACTATTATCTTTGTAACAAACTTCAGATACAAAACAAGGCTATTTAACTTAACAATTATGCCACTATTTAATGTTTTTGTGTTTTACATGGCAAAATAAAACGTGATGTCCCCAGGAACTCTGATACACTTGATAGAAATAGGCTTCAGTTGGCACAAAGCTTAATTTAAGTGTATATGTATATATGTTAATGTTGAGTGGTACTGCTACTACTACTACTACTACTACTATCATTTTTAGCATTATCTTCCACTGCTTGTGGCTCCATTGTGTAACTTAATCTAGTCATAAAAAATGATGGTACTGTATTGTTAAAATACATTTAGAAAACTTGAAGTTTTAACTTTGGCATTACTGATAATCTTAATCAAGTGAGAGCTTGTAAGTCATTTCTGTATTAAAAGAAGGAATAAGACTTTTCAACATGAAAGTCATGCTTGTTAAATGTGATTTTGTGTCGAAAGAAATACGAACCTCATTGGGTTATGGACACCCACCTTTGTACTCATCAAGAATGAAAACATTTTACTTTATGTGATACAGGTATAGCCTATCACTAAATCAATAAGAAGATTGTTGTCCATGGGTTTTGAATCATTGCATAGTTGTTTGGGCGGTGCATGAGTTCCAAATACTGTGCCAAAACATTCAGATAATGCTATTGGCGAAATCTTAAGACAAAGACAAAGCATAATCAGAAAATGTCATTTACCATGGCCCTGTGAAGTTTATTTTACATAGCAGATTGTATCCGTTAAAATTACATTGAAGTTTATGTAGAGGCGTTTGTACCGTATAGCGTGTAGGTACTGTATTTGTTGAATGTTATTTAAAACTTTTAAGGTGCAGTTCAGGTATAGTTGTTTTGTGTTCGTCTATTGCTTATTCACAAAAAGATGTAGTGTATATACAGAAAATATTGTGAATGACATGATGCCTGATGTTAATGTCATGTGATATGCTTACATAATTATGTTTAGTGAAGATATCTTAGTTATGTAGGCATTGTGATAGGGAGGGACAGCATTACTTGCCTAAAATCTGTATCTACATTTGTTACATGTGCCTAACCGGTGATGCTGTTGTAAATCATTAAAAATAATCGCTTCAAGTAATGAAAAGTGTTTCATATTTATTTTTCAAAAAATATAAGAGAAAGTTTCCTTCTTTGGGCAAGTATGTCCCCACAGCAGGGACAAAATCCCATCAAGATTTATCACAGATTAAATGCATAACTGTGGCAGGTAATTCAAGAGGTTTAACACCACATGCTGAGATCCAGAGTAGTCTTGTAAGGGTTCCAGTGGTCTGTAATGCAATGTTATAACCAGTGACTGGAAAGTAAGTCACTGAGTTTGCAAACATGAAATTCTGCAGCATTGTATCAATGAGACGCTTACATCCAGATATGCCTTCTGAAGACGAAAATCTCTTAACAAAAATCAAATTTCCAAAGCTAGAAATTAATTTTAAATTTTAATTCATTCTCAGTAAACAACAAGAAAACGTCAAGAATTTGCTTAGTGGAATTTAGCAAGTGAGTTTAACCTTTTCTTGAATCCTGCAAAAGATGCTTAAGGTTAATGTTGATGTTAACTTGTGACAACACAAGAGCTTTTGATTCATCAATATTTTCTAAATACATGTGGATAACATATAATTCTCCATGATGAAGACATTACATTTATGTGAAAATGTAGATAAATCATATACTATTTTTGTATATCATACCTTACATCTATGAATCAATAATCTGAAAAGGAAAGTCCAGTCATGGAGTGTCCTCAGGTGTAGTGCATTCAGTTCTTTGTTCCCGTGCTAAAGCATTCTTCTGTTTGTCTCATTTCCTGCCACTCACTATATATGTAGATGATGGTAATGAAAACCAACCTGGGACCTTCATCCATCACCATTTCAACTGAATTGCAAATCTAGTAGTTGGAAGGTCACTTGCAGTTAAAAAGCATGTGTTTGTACTGGAAAAGATAATACCTCTGCAATGGATAAAACTCTGGGAATCTCAGTGCTCTGTACTTGAGAATACTTCCATGACTGGATTTTGGTAAAGAAGTCTTACTTGTACCAAGTAACCTGGTGTAGTTTGGTAAGTGGTCTGAAAATACATAGATGATTGTAAACCAACAATGTTCTTGTCTCTTCATCGGATGTAAAGTATCCAGCATTATTATTAAATTATGTAAGTAAGAGTCAGCTGTTTATGTTCAAATACAGTTTAATATATCCTCTTCATGCCAGCCAAAACAAAGTCGCTATCACAGATATGTTACTAGCGTTCAAAGGTGATAGCATACAATACTGAGTCACTTGCATCTTCAACTGTAAAATATGCAGACTATTATGCATCTGGATGTACAGAAATGACTTTTCATTGTGCAGTTATGCAAAATATACACAACATGCAAATTTTGGGTAAATGTTGGCAAGTTGCCCATAATTACCAGTACATGTACAGTATAAGTTTTATATATGAACCAACATATGGGAAGATGCACAAATCAACTTTCACTTGTTTACATAGATAGGGCACAAGATTTATCACTGAGTACAGTATTTATTTGTAATTAGTTAAAGTGCTGCCTCTATCTTTTCTTGATTACGACTATTCAGTGAGAAGCAATATTTAACAAAAGAATAACATGATTCTGATTTACCAGTATGAGAACTATGCAAATTAGATAGTTATGCAAATATGTAGGAAATAAGCCATTTAAAAGAAAAGACCGCCTCCCTACCCACCCAACAATACTAAAATACAGTAACCTTTAGCAATATCCATGATATTTTAAAGAGCAGTGTCCATGATATTTTAAAGAGCAATTTCCATGATATTTTAAAGAGCAATTTCAATGATATTTTAAAGAGCGATGTCCATGATATTTTCAACAAAATGTTATGTTCTGTAGATACAAGTCATTGTCTAAACTCAAGCTGAAGTAAAAAGGACTAACAAGTTAAGAATTTACTTGGAAGATTCCGTTGTTCTTTCACTCTCTTAAAATTACTTTTGCCAGTATTCAGTATTAAATTTTACTTACTATAGGAAGGTTTCCAAGTACATGACAAAATTGGTTATGCAAAAGTTTTATGTATTTAAGCAATATGATATTAACCATTGTAACCAAAAACTTCTTTGTTTTCTTCAGATGGAACCAAATGATTCTTTTATAACTTGTTTAGTAAATATTTACATATTACTTTTAATGAGGTACTTTCAATTACCCTTTTTGGTAGTCAGCTGGTTCAAGGCAGTAATCTTTTAAGAAATATATTTCTGTTGAGTGTTGACATCAGATGAACCAAACAAAAACTTCTTTCAGTTTTCTTGATAAACAAGTCAAGTACACATCATTCAACTCACTGACCCTTTTTCAGAGAAAATGCAGGCTGTTTGTCAAAGTATGTACAGAGTAAAAATTACTACCTTAGTAGGTTCTAACCCAGAAGATAATAGATTAGCTGGAAAATGTTTATACAGTCATTTTTGTCAGTTTTGCAATTGATGACATCAGGAGAAGTTCTGTAAAGATGTCACATCATTCAATCTCAGATCACAGAGTTAAAAATTCCAACCTTAGTAGGTTCTAACCCAGAAGAGTCCAGCTGTAAGTCATTTTTGTCTTGCACAGGAGAATAAGATGGTATCTGAGATCAAGATATCCAAGTGCA
>NC_089772.1:304460-359460 GCF_040412425.1 Macrobrachium rosenbergii | reverse complement strand
TTCGAGACGTGTGAGATGTTTGTTATATTTTTAGAAGATGTTGGAGTGGCTTTGTTTTGTGTGTGTATTTAGTCTGTAACACCCACTTGCTTTTTACAAACCTATCCGTTGATTACATACATAATCCCGGGTGTTTTTACGGATAGCAAAGTGTCCGCGCTTTCTCTGATCAGCCGGCTGGATTTGAACCCGGCGCCACAGACCTCTCGAAGTCCGAAGCTGCTGCTGTAACCGACTGTGCCATCGAGGCTCACATATATGTATACATATATATATATATATATATATATATATATATACATACATAGACATATATATATATAAACCCATTATCCATAGTTACAGTACAACCACATCTAACATAAGGAGCTGTTAGTTGTATTATCAGGACCTCCCCTAATGTCCCCTTCCCCAGGTATGGGATAGCATTGCACATGTAGTGCATATCATCACTGCAGGCCATTACCAGTGTCTTCTGTGCTTACTGTGAGCAATGAGATGGAATGTGGCCCTTCAGACATGCAAAACCCTGAGTTCCATAGAACTTCACAGCCACAAGAGGAAACAAGACATTTTGACCTGCAGTTGGCGCCCTTATGCCAGCTGGAAGAACCAGTTCTCAACACGTGACAGGACTGCTTGGCACAGCATGCCCGACCCACAGATGGAACACATTATCGGCAGGAACATCTAGAATGGCTCCCCCACCATGGTAACTGATGAAGCTTCAACACCTGGCCAGGTTGTCTTCTTCCTCCATGATGTTATGCTCACTGCGATGTGGGTGTGCACAACAATGCCAACATGGTTCAACTCTATGAAACGTTAGGTCGACTAACCAATGTTTCAAGATATTAACCTGCTGGAGCTGAAGGCAATTATTGGGCTTCTAATCATGTGTGGCACAAGGAAGGATAACCATGTCGCAACAACCAAGATGTGGTCACGCACCCTGGGGGTCCCAACCTACAGGTGTACCATAGTGAACATTGGTTTGCATTCATTCTGAGGGCTGTTGTTTCAGTGACTCCATTACAAGGGAGAAACAAATTAAAACTGACAGGTTTGCAGCTATAAGGAGTTCTGGGACTCTGTGATTGCACACTGCGTCATAAACTACTGTACAAACCAGGGCTTCACCTGACTGTGGGTGACTCTGTGATTGAACACTGCATCATAAACTACTGTACAAACCAGGGCCTCACCTGACTGTGGATGAACAGCTGATGCCATTTCAGGGACAATGTATCTTCAAAATTTACATCTGCAACAAACCAGCTAAGTATGAAGTAATGAAATCTTTATAATAATTGCTTATTTTGGTATATATATACAGTATACTGTAATGGCAAATATAGTTTTGGAATATTAATTTATGATAATCAAACATATTTGTAACTAACCTTGAATTACTTTTAATAACTGAAAATAAATTAAATTTTTTCTTATTTTTTTAAGTATGTTATTAATTTGCATGATATGCATTACATGTGCAATGCTATCCCACACCTGGGAAGGGGGCATTAGGGGAGGTCCTTATAATACAACTAACAGCTCCTTATGTTAGATGTGGTTGTACTGTAACTATGGATAATGGGTTTATATCACTTCTGCTGGCATTGTCACTCACAAGTCAGGCTTTGAATTTGTTGGAATGATTCATAAGAAGCCCTAGCTCCCAATAGCCAAATGTCTCACCACTTGGAGCAAGGAGAATTGGTGGCTGTGTTCAATCACAGTAATAAAGTGATGTTGCTTTGCCACTCTACAAGTAAAAACAAGTGTTGACTTTGTCACCTCTTCATAACAATCCAATTATAATCAAGGACAAGAAGACGGATGTGCAGATGTTCGACTATGCGATGAAGGGAGGGGGTGGACCCATGCACGATCAAATCTTGCATCCGGAAGATGAGGAAATTCACCACTGTGAACCTGGTGATCACCATTTCACACACTACTCACTCAATGAAGCAGTTGGATCCATGTGCTAAATAGGGCAAACTTTGGTGCAACTTTGGAAGAACTTTGTTGTCCCTTGGCTGCCATTAAACTCAACGTGTCCACAACCCTGCAACATGGTCTCAGGCTGACCATTATGAAACCGGCTTGTTTGAAGAAACAAGGAATGAACCAGTGGAAATGTTCCAGAGTGAAAAACATAAAAGGTGCGACATGTCCCAGTGTCAAGCACTAAGAGTCAACTTTTGTGCCACAGTCGATGCAAGCCAGTGTGCCTGTCACCAAGTTCTAGCCTGCTAACAACTAGGTAAGAACCAAAAACCCATTCGTATTTTAATCTTTAATGTTTAAGCTATAATTAGGATTAATTGTAAAAATTCCATGAATGGTCAACCGAGTTATGAATTTTTTAATTACAATCACGGTGCCACCTTGGCACTGTTTCAGCACTTCAGTATTTTTGTTTTTTTGGCATTTGTGGTACTTTTGGGGGAGGGATGTTTTGTGATAATGTAAGATTAGCCATGACAGTTTTCAAGGTAATCTATGCATATTTAGTACCCCCCAAAGTTTTTGAAAATTACGTGTGTTTTTTGACTTAGAAAAATTTACCTTAATTTCATTTTGTTACAGATTCTTTGATAATTGCCGCAGAAGGCTGTGCTTTTACCAGAGTGTTCAACTAATGCCCTTCCTTCTGTGAAGAACCCATGCTGTTTCTAGAGACCAAAGTATTTTTGTACAAAAGTTTTGCTTTTTTGTAAATAAATTATATTTTTTTTCATTAGCGTTTCCTTTAACCCTTCTAATTAATTTGGTGATAATTAAAATATTTATAAATTTTACTTTCCTGAGGTGATCAGGCAGATGTATAGGTTGTCAGGCAAGAGGGACATCCTTCTATTCCACCTGAGAGCCAACCAAGTCAGGGGTGTTAACACATCCCTTGTCTACAGGAGAGATTACAGGCAGTCCCCGGTTTACAGTGGGGGTTTCATACCCAACGGCACGTGCACCTGAAAATCCCATAAACCAGAACAACATAATAATAATGGGAATGGCACTGTAAAACCGGGTTACGGCGCTGTAAACCCGCTTACAGCACTGTAAAAACAGGTTAACAGCCAAGCGCCGTAAAGTTGGAACATTGCCTGTACTCACTACAAGGGAATTGCTCAGGTACTGAGGGTAGCTGCCTGGCTCTTTACAGCCATCTTCTCCTACTTGATGTTCCTACAAGAACACATCTTTTCCTTAGAGCTTGTGGTGGCTGCTCAATAAGTGTAACTTTCCAAGCTCCACTGGACTAAAAAGCATAACACGTAAGGTTCACAGGTAGGCAAAAAGTAGGTGAATAAATGGTGAAATAGCTGGTCTCTCTCTCTCTCTCTCTCTCTTTAATTAGGTGTAATTGCAATAATAATATTACCACTTACCGATCAGCACTTCCCTTACACATAATGGGAGAGAAAAAGGGTTCCTCTGAATCTTCCTAGTGTAAGGTTCAGGCACAAATACCAAACTCTGGCACAGGGCCCTGTCAGCCCCTTGCACTGGTATATGCCAGGCTGTCAAGGAGGTTACAGAAGTCATCCTTCTGCTCACACATGCAATCCAGAAGCTTGAATTTCCAGGTAGTGATCAGAACGTCACCACTCATGTCCCAAAAGATGCTACTGCCCAACTTAGGAGTGAGTCTTCTACA
This sequence comes from Macrobrachium rosenbergii, assembly GCF_040412425.1. Taxonomy (NCBI): domain Eukaryota; kingdom Metazoa; phylum Arthropoda; class Malacostraca; order Decapoda; family Palaemonidae; genus Macrobrachium; species Macrobrachium rosenbergii. Next base: position 355,793 of record NC_089772.1, on the reverse strand, counting down.
TAAAAGATGAAGGTTTGTATTCTCATAGGGACAAATACTAATTAATTTTTCCTAGATATATAACCCTGTAGTCCTTTAACATAATCCCACCAATAACCATAACCAAACTCATCCACCCCTGCTTGCCACCACTTAAGTACTTCATTAACAAGCTACAACATATTCTGGTATTGCCTGAAATAGGCCAAGAGCAATTTCTTTAAAAAAGATGTTCTTGTATGTTTACCTCATTACAATTTTCAAATTTGCAAAAACAAATCCATCATGCTAACCCTATAGGTCTGGAAATGTGATTCAATAAACTTGTAAAATTAGTCAGAATAATAATTTAGCAATATTATGAAGGTAAAAAGACTGTCATGTGTAAATTTTGAAATGTATCTTAATGTAGGCTAAATGCCAAGCAGGTATTACAAGTCAAATAACATTTAGCTATTTGTTACATGGGGGGGAGGGGTTAGACAGAATCAAATTGGTGCTAAAAAAATAAAATATCACAGAGGCTTAAAGGTAAAACTGTAACAGCCATATCACCTCTGTCATTTACTTCCTCAAAAAGTGAAGTGTGCCCACTGCAATACAACCTTTACATTGTGCATAATGTTAAAGAAATGTGAACATATTTTAAAATCAATTCCAAAAGAATTTAAAAGCTTAACAGTATAAGTGATCATATAAATCCAAATTACTGCTCACAACTAATTCATACACTGCACAAACTGAACTCTAATAATAGAATAATGAGAATATGCAAGGCATGCATGTGACTTATCATACCTATTTGCTGCTAATGATAACCACAACTTTTTCAATGTAAAAAGGAAGAAAATTGAATTAACTGATCACTCAAAAAATATCAAAGAAATGTAATACACACCAATTATAAAAGAAACTAAGTGCAGAGTGAATAATTTCAAAAGTTGTAAGAGAACTATATTCTCAAGGCTACAATGGACTGGGGTGAAGTCTAGCTGAGCATCACAAGCTTCTCCAGTTCCTGATGCAGAAATATCATTTGAAACAGTAAGGAAAAATCTACCTACAGTGTGAATGCACAGAATACATGCTTCTCCACAGTACACCATGAAAATAGTAGGCAGTCCCTGGTTATTGGTGGGGCTCTGTTCCAGTGGTGTAACGATAAGCGAAAATCAGCAATTTTCGGTTATTGGCACCTCTGTTAGGCATGTATCAGTGCCAATACAGTACATGATTATCTACGCCGAAAATCACCGATTTTCGTCGCTAAACAAGCGCTGAAAAACCAGACCGCCGATAACCAGGGACTGCCTGTACTGCATAACAATCGAAAACTTCTATATATCCATAACAGCTCAATGGTTAAAGGGAATACCTATTAATGCAACTTTCAGAATAGATATTTCCAAATAACTAATGATTTAACTAGAATTTTTTTTCAGTGGGCCACATTTTTAGACAACTTTAATCAGCAGGTTCAGTCACTGTGGTAAAAAAATATATATAAAGTACAAAAAACAAAACTTCATTAATCAGTCCCAGTTTGTTTTCTTCACAAAATCAGTATAAAAAATACCTTGATTCAAGCTCATGGAAATTTTTCTCCAGTTTAACGTTTGTAATGGTGCAGTGAAAGTCACCATAACCTACTGCAAAATATCAGTAAAAACAGCCACTGAATACAGTGATTTACAACTTTTCATTTCAGAAGCAAATCTATAAACAAGAGTCATTTTAATTTGAGTTACAAATAACTGCTATTTAATACTTCATATATTAAATGAAACTGCAGTTGTGATAGGAAATCCATTACAATGAAGAATTATATTAAAATCTGCAAAGCTCTCCTACAAGTAAGAAATATTCTCTAATTTATCTTACAGGAGAGGCTTCAAGTGGATGGGTGATGCTTCACAGTATAAAACCAGCACAACTAATTTCCATTTAATTTGAACCTGTATACAGCAGCGAGCCTCTTGTCCTGAATCATTGGGACCAAGAATGTTCGGGATATCTGATTTTTGGAGATAACTGATCCTAAGGCAAAAGCATGGCCTATATTATTTCAGCTAGCCTTGACAGTGTAAATAATGAATAGATATAAACTATATATAATGATTAAACATACAGAAAACATACCATACATAAAAAATGTTGAAAATATTAAGAAAACATCAAGAAAGGCAATGACAAATTCACAAAATAACTGACAAATTACTGAATTACCCATAACAATACAATAGCTTTTGGAATTATGCATGTCTTAAATACAGGTATGGCCAATGTATTAAATCCATATATAACATGTAATTGTTATAAAAGTAATAATTAGTACAGTAGCTCACTGAGATAACATTAAAGCATCTGAGCCTACCCTGCTATAAAAGAAACTCCGACATATCGTTGTTTATATACGAGAGTGCATGTTTTTGCCATAAAGGAGAGGTAGTGTATATTTATACCCTGTACCCTTAAACTTACTTTAAAATGCTTATAACAAAAATACACCTAAACCATTATTTTAACAGTTCACTGATTTTAAAATACTAATTTAATTGTTCTAACAACAAAATACACCCCTAAACCATCACATTTACAAAACACCCAATGTCATCTTAGATTACCCTCCTAAAACTGTTACTCTTAAGAATATACACCCCTAGAGCACTTATAACAATAATTTACTAATTTTAAAATACTAATATTAATGTAAAAACAACAAAATATCTATAAAATGTTTAATACAAATTAAATAAATCTTTAATACAAATTTCATAACTGTCTTACAGAAGTGTTATAACTAATCAAGTTAGTAATGTTTTCTCATAGTATTGAAGTTGTTCCATTTTCTTTTTTGCTAAAGAGTATATTTATATAAACAAACAGTATCTGTAAAGTAAGATAAAAGCCTATTATTAACCTGTTAAGCATCACCGATGGTATATCTTGGTCGGCCACATCCCATATCACAACGCCTTCAACAGAGCAACACATCCTACCTCTTTCAAGGATGGTGCACTACTGATTTCAGAGGCAAAATGCTCTTCCCTCTTATACATGTTGTAGGATGTCAGTTGGTAACACTATGAGCTAAATTAGCGGTAAATGGCAACTTTTTTTGAAGGCGAAAGATAGTCTGACAAGAGGACAATGATCTCCACCTCTGGCATCCATTGGTAAACAACTGATTTCTTTTTGTTTGATCCCATTTTCTCCCCAAAATAAGTGATCTAATGCAAAAAAAAAATCTTTTGCTCATTGCAGAGAATGATGATGACTACAATAAAAGAAAATAACAGTGCCTTTTCCATAATCAGCACAAAAATTACTCTCTCTCTCTCTCTCTCTTTCTCTGCTGTGGATTCCACAAACTTTTTGTTAGGATAAAGGAAACCCAGTGGAGTTCCCTTTATTTTTTGTTCACCCAAGGGTATGAAATTGAGTGTTCAGGATAAAGGATACCCTGTGAAGTTTTTTTTAGAAGTTTTTTGGATGATAAAGTCATGGAGCACATTGTAGCAGTGACGAACAGATTTTCCATCCAGTTTCTAGATGAATATTGTATATAGAAAGTTTGCCTACAATATCAAGTGCATAAAGTGGTATGACATAAATGAAAATGAAATGAAACAATTCTTTAATCTACTGGCTCTAGGTTTCAGGAAGTTGCATCTGAAAGAATAATTTTTTCCCTTTTATGTTTCATGCTTTCTACATTGTTCTATTATCCTAATATCTTTTTACAAAAATGAATATCAATGTAAAAAAGAACACATAAAAAACCATAAAAATTAGCATAGACAAATGACTGCTCTGCAAGCTAGAAAATGTGACGATATGGGAGCGGGAGCGGTGGCAGGTCTAATAAAAATAAGGACGCTCAACAGGTTAATGTAAACTGCAGGACAGTATTGTAGAGTATTGCAAAGTGAAATTACATTGTACTATAAGCATAAACACGTATTCATGTGTGGGTGATGCGGTTTCTCCCTCAATCAAATTCCCAGCATTCCTTTTGGCACCTGATTTGAAAATACAGTTCAGTGCTCGATCCGAACGGCGAAAAACCTCAAATTGATATTTCCATTTTGCACCGATATATCCAGAAGTATGATATACCACAGTCCGTTATCTCGGTGCGCTACTGTACAGGTAAGTAAAAAAGCTAAATTTATAACACTTGATTCTTGAATCTCTTATCATCAACTTGCATAAAATATGCGTAGTCTAGATTAGCCTGGAACATTTCTTAATTGGAAACAGCAAACATAGTATGTACAGAAAATATATTGGATGATTAAGTAAACTAACTGAATATAGTCCATCACAGCAATTGAATGGGTACTAATTAGTAATACAAAATAGTTGAATGTTTTATGCATTAGAATTCTGACAAATAGCTACAGTAAGTTATGCTATCCTAAATAATTTAAGGATGAATATTAAATGCAGGAATAAGAATAAGCTACCTTACATGTCATCAAATGAATAAAAGTTTCATATGAAGTGGCTTATATGATAACTAAAAAGAGCAGTATTGATTAGCAAAATAAGTAAAAATAAAAAAAAAACGTTTTGCTCTGATGATTCTTGAATGTAGCCCAAAACAAAACTTTTCCTTTACATCACAAGTTGAGCATTTAGTTTTCAACAGGCCACCCTTTATTCTTTATAAAATTAATAAATTTTTGTCAATATAAAATTTATGCTGTGCTCAAATTGCTTGTCAAAATAATAATAAAATAAAAAACCAAATCATCAAATACTTCTAATTATCACTATCACATACACCATTCCTCATCCATCATCCTTGGGTAAATAAATGGTAAAGAAACAGCATTTATTTAATTCAGTAGCCTATTATCTGCAGGTAACATAAGGCTTCTGTACTTGTAAAGAGGAAGAGTTGGCCAAAAGTTTTCTCTATAGGACTGTAATTCATACTCTACTATATTTATACTGTAAAGCCTAGTAAACCATCCATGATGTTCATCACATGACAATTATGGATAGTTTTATGTAGATCAGCTGACTGTACCCTATAGTGCCCACTAGAGGCCTGATGACCTCTATAACTGACATTTCACTATAAACTCCAGGATAAGAGGCTCTGCCCTGTTATCTACTTAATTTATTTAGTTATTAAAGCTTAAATTAAACTTCAATGGTTGTGCTACTTGGAATTTACTAAATTCTTCATATCTCCTCTTATTCTCCAAGCTCCTAATGTGTATCGTAACCATATCACAAACAGGTCAAAACCCATTTCAATCCAACTCAGTATAGGAGTCATCTTTGTTCCTGCAAAAAGAGACAGAGGTCTTGATTAAAATTAAGCTATGTCTAAAGGATAACTGTTTCTTATAAATAAAAAAAAATTGTATGACATTTTTACACAAATTTTCCTTTTATGGGGTAAGATGTAGCACTAAACTGCCTTCTGGCTAGTGCACTTTCTGCCTGAATGCCCACAGGGTCCCCTTCTCCATGATTTTTATATGCCTTCGTACTAGCCTCTGTCCCATTACTCCATTATCTACTACTTTCCTTATGCTCATCATATATCCAAATCATCTCAGTCCTGTTACCTTGTTCCATCTCCCAATCTCTGGATGTCACATTTATGGGCAACTTTCCAATTTGTAATAAGATCTCCACACTGCATTCCAGCCATAATTCTTAACTTTCCATTATCACAGCTTTTCAATATTTTCCCCTATTTACTGATGGAAAACTTTTTTAACCAATTGTCTTACAACAACTTTCCAATTCATCTTGGCCGTTCCTTTTCCTTTTTTTCTTACTCCAATCTCAATGTATCCCCCAGGAGACAGATAATGTGTCCAAAAAGTATATAAAATATTTTTGTTTCACTAACAAACCCATCATTTACAGAGCCCATTTTTTTCTTTTGCCTTAATAAACCTAATTGTGCATTTCTATGACCATTCAGGTACATAAGAACCTCACTCGCTATTACCAAAGTATTTTCTTGATTTAGCTGTATTGGGGGGGGAGGGGTTGATTACTTTACTCCTTTCGCCATTATAGTAATTCACAGTTATTCCCTTCAATGCTCTCTGCATTGTCCATTAAAAAAATTTAATGGAATAAACAATGATTTGGAAAGGTTTGTCACGAGTAAATAAGTGTTTTGCTCCCTTTCTCAGCTTTGTAGGGTGGTATGATTTCACCACCAACCTCCAGCAATGTGCAACACAAAGGAACCATGTGACATTCAACCACTCATGTCTTACCTGTGCTTTTATTTCCATAAATCTGCAAGCATCTCCAGCCTCCCTTGTCATAGCTCTAATGAAACTGGGTCTGAGTCTTCCGATTTTATCATAAACTTTTATGATGAAATGAATTATTTGGATACTTACCTACTGTTAAAGTTACCTTACATCTTTGTGAAATTATGTGCAATTGTCATTCAAAATAAACAAAAGAATAAACCTTGGCTGACCCACAAATAATGTCTGTAATCACCTGTTTCCACAAGGTGGCATTGGAATGTTTATGTCCTTGTCAGAATTCCTCATGACCACCCACTAATATGTGGGGAGGCTGTGTGGTGTCCACTTTAACAGTAGGTAAGAATCCATACAATTAACTTCATCATATAAATTTTCATTATTTGGGATGAATCTTACCTACTGTTAAAGTCAGCTGACAACTGCATCGAATGAGGATGGTGGGTTATTGCACCTAGAGAACATCCACTCAGCCAACGAAATAACATCTTTTTTAAAGTGAAAAAGCTTCTAAACTTTCTTGCTTGTTGTGTGATCCTTCCTAGTAGGCACTGTCGCCAGATGGTGGATCCACAACATGTGTAAAGTCCTCATAGCTAGATTTGTCAGAGGAGCCTTACAGGGGTAAAAGTTATCTATCTTGTAGAGTAATAGTTACTCCTGTGTCAGAGTTGAAACCCCACAGCTGACAGTCCAAACCTAAAATCAATGACTACCTTCAAATATAAAGGTACACTCCTACACACTAATGTGTACCTTCATGCTTCCCAAACTCAGCACTGGGATTTCCTAACATACTACAGATAGGAGAAACGGGAAGATTATCTCGTATCTGGTTCAGGAGAAAATCATCCCATCATGACAATTCTCACAAGAAATTTTTGTCTTGCAAACAAAGCAAGGTAAAATTAAGTTCCACATCCCCTGAGCTGCATTGACAACCTTCTCTAGCAAATTAAAAAGGAAATTAAAAGCATACTTACAGCAAGGATGTTGCGATGTTGTACTTTCAAACAATGGCAAATGATCTGGTTTCGACTCTACATGCACTGACTTTATAAAGCAATGTAGAAAAAGACACATCATTCTTGAACATAGGAGTGTTTGGTCTCCTAACACCAAAAAATAAATTCTTAATTCCTCCTCTTCAAGAATTAAGTCTTTCTAGATAAATCTTTAGCTATAATTGGATATAAAAGAGCTTTCTCTTCACTGACTACTAAAACAGTCAAATTAGCCAGCGTCACAAATCTGGGAAGGTGCTCTACTTTGATATTGTTTTTAGCCCTAAACAATAAGGAAAAAATGTGTCTCCTTAAACGAAGCCTTAAGAGAAATGGCTTGAAGCTTACTAATACACTTAGCTATAGCAAGAACTAAAGGAAAAAGTTTTTTGGAAGTTAAGTTCTTAAAGGAAGCTTTATCCCAACGCTCAAACCGAGATAGTGTCATATTATGGGGCTTCCAGCTCAAAAGATCAGAAGACCTTCAGTTAGCATGTCCCAGAACTGAAGACAGTGTAAAGTGATATAGTTTAAGCTATAGAACAGAAAGTTGGTTTGTGCACCTGAGATACCAGAAGAACTTGATAGTTATCTATAAAGGTATAGGTGCTGGAAATCCCTCAGGGCAAGCACCAAGGTCAATAAACTGACCACTGTTGTTAAAGTTTAAGAATGGAAGGCCTTCTAAACTTAAGGATTGGTTCCCTGTCTGCTCTTGAAAAGAATCTAACTCACAAGACACAGATGACAGTTTCTACGTAATCAGATGAGGCATGTGGAGGTTTTGATGGAATCTGTCTAAGATCTTTCTTGATTGGCAGAAGTGAAGAACTTCTACATCCAGTAGAGGTACCTCAGGAAACAATTTCCTTTGGGGCCACTACCAGCTAACAAAAGCTTGTGTTCTCAGACTCCCAGCTTGTTGAAAACTTACTGGAGAGCAAATTGAGGAAAAGCATAAGGGTCTAGATTTCACCACTCTCTATGCCACTGATCCTGACATGGAGCACAGTAAACTGGGAGTTTTGCATTTTGGGTCATGAACAGATCGGTGTCTGGGGCTCACCAAAGGTTCCACAACTTCTGACATACTTGAGAATGAAGAAACCATTCTGACAGAAGACTATTTCCTGCGGAGTTGGTCTATGATAACATGTTTTGTGTTGTCTCCCTCGGACAAACTGTAGTAAAAGAATCATGTTTGTGGACTTTGTCCAAAGGAGAAGTTTCTCTGCTGGCCTGAACAAATTTCTTGACTTTTATTACCTTATGTAAGAAAAAGAGGTTGTATTGTTAGAGCAGAATGTGACTGTCTTGTCTTTGATTTGATGTTTTACTTGCATAAGGCCTTCCAACCTGCCAAGTGCTCTAGGTTGTTTGTATGCATTTTGCTTGTTATAGTCCTAAATGCTCTAGGTTATTTGTATACATTTTGCCTGCTATAGTCCAACTTCCCTAATATTTTGAGAACCAAGTGACCCAGAAGAGATAGTCACTTCTTGGCTCATGGCTTGATAGTCACTTCTTGGCTCATGGCTTTTAAGGGTCAAAACTCTCTCAGCAGTGATGGAAAATGTCTAACCGTCTCTGTCTGAAAAGCCCAAAAAGAAAGAGAGTTGACTTTCATCCTTAGATAAACAACTGACTCAGCCAGAGATGAACAGACTTGCCAACACTGATCAGAATGCCCAGCACCGGGACCAAACGCAGTTGACTCCCTCCCGCTACTGGAGCTAAAACATGGGAGAATAGTGTAGCAGCATTGTGCTCAGACTAACACACCCAGCTTGACCTGGAAGACCTTCCCTCGACTGAGGATGAACTGGGACATGGAAGTACACATGGCGGATACTGACAGAAAATATCCAGTCACCCTTTCGGAAGGTTCCTAAGGCTGAACCGAATGATACCATCCAAAAGGGAGCAAAACGAACAAACTTTTTGTGGCTGGAAACTTCCAATACTGGTCTCCAATCCTCCCCATTCCCAAGCCTTGGGAACAAGAAAAAGTTGATGGTAAAACCTCAGTGACCAGTCTAAAATTGGCTCAATTGCTTTCTTGCATAATTACTTTCTGATCTCCTCCAAAACTCTGAATGTGTGTGTGTGACGAGGGTTGGCAGGGAAGGATATCTGGGATGCTGACAGGATGGAAGAGTAACAAAAGGTACAAAGTGTCCTTCCTTAGAACCATCTCTACCCAAGCTACCCAAGGCTCTTCTCTGAAGTTTGCCAGACACTCCAAAAAAACTCTGTAAATGGCCTCCTACTTGACCTTGAGAGCTCAAACCATCATTTAAGATTGCCTTTGTGATTCTGTCACTTAGAACATGAGCCTAGATCACCTTGAAAGAGTTTACTGAAGAACTTGAGAACAATTTGGATTGATATTGTGCACAGAACTTTCATGTTGAAAAGGCTGCTGGCACTGAATGCTAGATGGAAAACTTCAAAGGCTGTGCAAAGACCTCTATTCTCCTGGTTTGAGACATCCTTGGTGATGGCCTTAACACTTCTGGGTTAGGGAGACCTCATTAATCACGACTGTTCCCATTACTTTAAAACTGAGTTGCAAAAAACATGAGACCCTCTCTAAGCTTCAGAAATAGGTATATCAAGGTCAGATTAATATTTCAACAAATCAAGAACCACATCCCCTTCAAGACTAACATTTATCTAATTATTATTATTATTATTTATTTACTGTATTTTTTAACCTGGCACAGTAAATGAACAGTCATGCTAAGAATAATAAACTGACTTCATAAGTGCTTCCACCCCACTATTAGGCCAAAGTACCTTATTGATTTGAGAGCTCTTCACTTCCATGGGGAAGGCAACTTGAAAAACTTGTCTCTTGAATGGAGGAAGGGTGAAAATCTGACATTGTCATAACATGTAGCTCTAAGCAGCTTCATAAAACTGGAAACCAAAGCAATCAAATCTGAGAACCAAATTTAATGGATACACTTTTGAGATAGCCTCAAAATCCACTTGAAGAGAATCAGATAGATTTGACTTCTTACTCGTTTTAATATGAGCTGAGGCAGAAGCATCAAAAATAGTGCTGATTAACAGATTCATCTTCAGCAAAAAAGGAAAGGGTAAAGCAGAGCAACACGAACTTTGAATCACTCAAAAAACCAAAAGAGATTATCTGAATCAGGCTTGAAATATGTTAAGTCTAAAGGAAGAACTGAGACAGTAGAAAACAGTAATTCCACAGACTGAAACAGTGAAGCAATATACACCTGAGATGATGACACACCCGGGATCACCAGCAATGACGTCACTGGATGCCAGTGGGGAGCGCAAGATGGCTGAGAGGGAAATGGTATGGGGATCTTATATGACACCACCATGGAAGACACACTTATCTGCCTAACTTTTCAACAATAAATCCCAAAGAGACGAAAGTTCTGACTCGAGTGACTACTCTCCTGAGACAACAGAAGGAACTGTCTGCACAACACCAGAAGTGGTAGCAGAGGAAAGCCTCAAGTACAAATAGGTGACACACGAGGAACTGAGTGAGAGGGGAAGGGTTTAACATTGGAAACGGAAGGGATAAATGATGACACAGAGTAAGTAAAAATTGAACACAGTTCAGAAACTCTCCAAGTAACTGGAATACTAAGCTTATAGACCCTAGATAACTTGATAGGATCAGCAAACACCAATACCACTCTTGCCAAATGATGATACCACGTGAGCCGACTGACGTGAATGCTAACCTCTATCAAATAAATCTTTTGAAGAACAAGTCCATTATGAGACAGTAGATGGATGACTGAGAGGTGGTGAACAACACAAACCTCTGTCCTGAAACAAGCCTTTGTTCCCTGGCAGCAACAAAAGCCTACTGATACAGGGCAGTCTAAAGGGTGGGCTACAGAGAGACTAAGGCTCCAACGCCTCTCTTAGAGGGGAAACCGAAAAGGTCGATCACTATGGGAGGGACCTCGATCCTTACCTATAATATACTTGGTCAAGTGCGTAATTAACAATAGAAGTAAGCCCATATCTTCAAGTTTATCTATCTTGTTTCTCCTAAACCACACAGGCAGCATTACAAGGAAAAGAAGGAATGAGAAAAGAAAGGAAAAGAAGGAATGAGAAAAGAAAGGAAAAGGAATGAGAAAAGAAAGGAAAAGGAATGAGAAAAGAAAGGAAAAGGAGGAATGAGAAAAGAATGACACAGGAAGAAGAAAGAATATACAGAATAGACTTATGACCAGACTTAACTGATTGCCTATGTAAACTAACAAACACTCACATCTTCCAATAACTCCAAAAATGATTCATTTTCATCAAACAATTCCTGACATTCTTACACCAAGAGGAAATAAATTAAAATCACACTCATTACCCCTATAGGTAGCACCTGTGTGACCTCCATGCTCAACCAAATTCACTCATTTCACACAATACTCCTTCATATAGAACCTAATGCTTGCTGTTGATGATAAAATGAAAATCAGAAAACAAGCACAATGTGCTGTACAGGAGAAAAACTGCCAGAAATAGTAGAAATGATTACATCTAATTCACATCATAAGCACAAGGACAAGGCATGAAGAATCGTGACAAGAATTCTTCACGCCTGACAAGAATGTAAACATTCCAATGCCAGCTGGTGGAAAACAAGTGATTACTGACAGTCCATGGATCAACAAAGCATCATTCTTTTGTTCAATATGAATGCCAATTGCCCCTCACAGCATATGGATGTTTGCTAACTTTAACAGTAGGTAAGAGTCATCCCAAATACATGTAATTCCCATCAGGGTACCTTTCTATTCTGCCCTCTGACTCCTAATGGAGGAACCCCAATTCATGAATTTAAGCCCTTCCAAAAAGTATGTTGTCATGCAATTATTCATAAACTAAAAGTTTCTTGACAGCATTCCTTTGGGTCCTATCTGCAACCCCTTTCATTCCTTTTACTGTACTTCCAGTCATATCTTTCTTCCATCTTGCTATCCACCCTCTCCTAACAATTATTTCACAGTGCAACAGCAATGTTTTCTTCCTGTTAAACCTTTCAAACCTACCTATTCTCAAATTCCTTTCCAGTGCTAAATGACCTCATAGGTCCCAGTGCTTGGCCTTTAACCTAAACTATATATTCGTTCCTTCCTTCCTTCCAAATACAGAAATCCAATTAGTCTGTTCTACACCCCTAATAATTATAACAATAATATATTTTATACAGAATAACAATAGTTTCAAATACAGAAAACAATAATAAATAAATACAAATGACAAATACATAGAATAATGTTCATTTACCTTCAATTTCCCTTTATTAAGGATTCCTATTAGCATACAACGACAACGTGGGGGAAGATGACGGGTTTTGTCTGGAAGGGGACTCGACTATCAAGAAAGCTTCAGGCTATGAACTTTCTAGGGTAATCTCTTTTCCAAGTTCCTTTGTATGCTTTGTAAACATACCACTAGGATCTGCTGTGGTTCACTGGGTGTCTGTCTTGCTAAGATCCTGTCCAAGACACTTGATTTTTGCCTGTTTTAAGATTTGTCTGAAGTGAGATATCACAATGTCATTAAAAATGTTTATGGCACAGCTTGCTACAGCTTTATCTGGATGACAATTTTCAGCAACACCTTGCAGTCCTTCCCTTACCCCACACATTTGCTCAATTAAAGAGGAAGGGACATCTCATGTCTCCACCTCCCCAGGAAACTTTCTCAACTGTCTGTTGTGACTGCTCCTTATGAAGGTCTAGGAGTTCTTCAGTGGTGAGTTAAGCACTGTATCCCTCCAACAGCTTCACATCACCACCATCTACCTTCAAGCCCTAAGTCTTGCCCAGAGACAATTTCCCTGACAACATGAACAGCAAGTTCAGGCTAAAATCGCACTGTGTAACACAATCAGGCCACAATTACAACCTGGCAGAATTCTTGGTCCTTGAGTCACTTCTCTCCAGACTTTGTCTATGAGACTTCAACAATTAAGGACATGAAAATGATCTTTCCAAAACTCTCTGCAGATGAGCTCTGTGTCTCAAGTCACTTCAAAAGTGCCTTGCTGGTCCATGGGTTGGAGGAATGGAATGGTGATGGGAAGGAACTAGATTGTGATGAACCTGCATTCCTCCAACAATGCATCTCCCAAGCGTGGAGGATGAACAGGAGCATTGTCAAGGATAAGCAAGACCCTGAGTGGCTAACCTCTCTCCAGCAGGGCTAAGCACTTCATCCACCCATTCAACGAAAAAAAAATTGCCGTCACCCAAGCCTTACTATTAGCTTTCCATTCAATGTTTTCTGTACATTTTTTTAAAACCCTCTAACTTTCTTACTGATACATGCTTGTATATCAGTACTCCTTACTTTTCAAGTCCCCACCCACATTACCACACAACATAAGAGTCGGCCTATCTTTTATATGCTTGTGTCTGGGAAATACCTTCTCCTCCTGAGTAGTACATGCCCTCCTTGGCATTTTTTTTCCAGAAGCCTGTCTCTTCAAAAACTTGTTGGGGCAGGTATTCTATAACATATTTTTCGTCACTTTTTTTTTATCTGAGCTGGCAGCCTCTCCATGCCTCTTGACAATGAATACCACTTCTTTTTTTTTTAATTTATCAAACCATCCCCTGCTTGCCTTAAACAATTTCACATCTTTTATCACTTGTTCCAGGGGTTTTCTTTATAAGTCCAACATGCAACTGCCCCAATTTTCACTGATGTTTCTCATTTACCTAGATTAACAAGGACTTTTCAACATCATCAGTTGTTTGTGTTCTTGGCTTTTCCATCACTTGAACCTTTGCCACATTAGTTCTCTTGGTTCCTTCTTCTTACCCAATACAGTCAACCCTCATTGAACCGGACCCAGTTAATCCGGATATCGGATAAGATGGACACCAAAGAGGGTCAGCTGATTTAAAATATGTAATGTTCGACCATGATTTAAGATAGTCACTGTTCCTCTCCTCGTCACATACCGTTTTCCTTTTTATTTACCAAAGGTAAATGAAAAACTTTTCATTTATATTTTCATTTTATATAGACTGTTCTTTATTTACACTGTACTAAACCGAAATGCTTTTAACTTGTAACCAATTTAACTTGCACACAGTACATACCATCGTTAAGAAATACTATTGTCTGGAAGGGTAGGAAGTATCGTAGCCAATCACCGAGCATTAACAGTTTTACCTATCTGCTGCCTGACTGGTAGCTACAGTACGGTGCTTTGTATGTTTTTTTAGGAAAGAAAAGACATGACAAATGTAAACTTTATGAAAACAAAAGCTGAGTTACTGAACAATACTTGTGTTTATGTGGCAAATGACATGACAGAGAAAGAGAGAGAGAGAAAATTATTGCCAGTTTCCTCTATGCAGCGTAATTATATCCTTGAGAGATTAAAGAGAAGAATTTTGTTTTAAAGGTATGTCAATGCAGCATTAGTAAATATCTTCTGAAGAAGAAGAAAAAAAAATATATTATATATAATATATATATATATATATATACAGTATAACTCGGTCCAAAAACGCTAATTCGTTCCAGAAGAAGTGTCTAAGATTTGATTTTTGTCGAATTCTGAGTTAATTTCTCCCATAAGAAATAACTGAAAATGGATTAATCCATTCCTGACCACCAGTCATTACCCCAACCTTGACTTTTTATACAAAACTTTACACAAATTACAATTAAATAAGTTCAGAGTTGAATAACTTACCATATCAGAAGCACTTTTTACATTTTTAAATGCATACTGTATAAAAAATATTGGCTTATGACCAATGCGGCCGTATTACTGATGATAGACCGAGCGCCATAGGCTAGGCTAGGTAGCCTATAGGCACTACCAGAATGTACTGCAGTGGGTACACATGAAAACTGTTGTTAATAATGATAACATTGAAAAACAAGCCAGATTATCACATTAAATTAATAATACAATATTTCTGGGTTATTCGACCTGTGTCACCCGGTGAAATATCCATTCAGCAAATATTTCTAGGTAAATTCATTGCTAAATATACCAGAGAGAAAGCAAAAATGCAAAGCTGGGGTTACTACCCCAGTGCAAGCTCCATAAAATGGAGTCAGTGTATATGAAAGGGTGAGTTTGTCACTATCACAGGTCCCCGCCCTGTAGACATTCCCAATGTCAAAAGTCCCCAGAGCGAGGTGCGAAACATACGGCACTGCTCATGATTGGATGAAAATCAACAAACCAGCGCCATCTGCATTCCATTTTTAGCACCCAATCTTCTTCAGTTGTGTTTCTTTGTGTTTTTTTTGGGCTTTATTTTCCTGCATGATGGCATCTTCCAGGAATTATCATCTTCTAAGTTGAGTACCATCTCTTTTTTTTTTTAGGCGGTTGGGGATTCATCCTTTATTTCCTCCTAATTGTTTGATTTTGGGGACAATATAACGCCCGCCTCGGCCGCCTTTCTCCGGCCTCATGTCACCTTCAGTCTCAACAGGGTTTTTTGGTGGGGTTCGTTCCCCTTCCGTTTATTTATATTTATGTTTTTATGTATATCCTACATAATTTCATATTTATTTAATTATTTTAGTTTTGTTACCCTTTCCCTGAGAGTTGGTCCTAGGTTCTTAGGCTAGGGTTTCCCCCTCGGGCCTATTCTGATCTTAATCAGTCTTATTTGAATTAATTTTGGGACCCTCACTTCCTTCAGCTCTTGGGTATATTATCTGAGATGGTAACGTTATGCCTTTTAGTTTCATTTTATGTTTAGCAAGACGGATGATAGGGATATTTACAGATTATGTTGGTTGTTTATTTTTTTAGAAGGTCGGCCATTTTACCTAGGAGAGCTGTTATATCAGCTCAGTGGTTTGGTTCACCCTTCTACATGTGTCATTTATTATTTGAATTAATTATTTATTATATATTATTTGTGAGGTTAATTTTTATAGCCTAGTCAGTTAGATACCGTGTTCCCTCCTGGGCTACCCTCCCTGGCGCTGGTTGGCCTCGTTAGGTTAGCCTAGGAAGTTAGGAAGCGGTTCTGCTCCCCTTCCTTTGGAAGGAGGTTAGTGTGTAGGAGGGTCTCATGTTATGCGCTTCCCTGATGTTTTGTTGGTTTGGATGGAGGTGTTAGGCCTGCGTTTTTTCCTCCCCTCTCCCTATTTAGGCCTTTTATTTTGGACTCCTGAGTCCTAAAAAGGTTAAGCTGGAATAGCGAGGTATCTTTACTCATAGCCTACCCTTGTCCGAGCCACAGATTTGGGACAGCACTCCATTTTCATGGGTATTCCCCCTCTCCTACCACCTTCTCCCTCTCCTCCCTGCTCTTTCCCCCTTGGTTTGTTTTGCATACTATCAGTTAACTTACCAAGGCTTGAGAGCTCTTAGCCCTTACCATTCCCTTAATAGCCTACATTCCTTACCCTGCATCGATTGGTTCTCCCTTGTTCTCTCTGCCCAGGGTTACCAATCTTGACTGATCGGCACCCTGTTGAGAACTTGTCTGGTGTCTAGAGGTGCCTCCCACTCCTGGCCACCATGCTTTGTTTACCATTCACATGCGTTCTTGGCCTTTAGAGGGTTCCCTGTCCTCTCCTTCTGTGATAGTCTTTCATGCATGTTCTGCTCCTCAGGAGGAAGAAAGGGGTGGGCCTTCTAATTAAGGGGTGCTCTCCACTCCCTGGCTGCCTCTAGTGGTCCCCCTCCTCCATTGGCCTGTCCCCTCCCTTCCCTAATGTTCAGTGTGAAATCCGATTCCCCCAGCCAGGGTGTTATTCTCTTGGACCGTCACTGTCGGGAGAGCGCTTTTCTCGGTAGCCAGTTAGAGTTTTCCACCTGACTGTCTTCTGTTTACATATTCAGTACGCCTGCTAGTGTTTATCCGCTTTGTTTATCCTCTGTTCTATTTATTTAGAACATTGTTCAGTTTTACCTCATCTATCTTAACTTTGACTAGTTACTTTACGTGTTTTCCGCTAGGTGGTCGGGTTTTTGTTACCCTCCTTTCTTGATACCACTCCGGTGGGTATGGTGTTTGGTCAAGGTCCGGTGCTATTTTCACCTCCCCGATTTCACTATATCACAATAACGTGACTATTTATTGCCGCCAAAGCGGAAATTCTTTGATTGTTTAAGTTTGTTAACCATTCACTGACGCATGTTATCAGTGGACCTCTTGTATCTCGGATTTAATTATGGTTTAGTTTTTTATTTGGCATGTATAAGCTAATTTATACCTCATCCTTGTCTGCCGGAATTTTCAGCGGGGTCTGAACCGGACTTTCTGCATGCCCAGTCAATCTTTATTATCCTAAGACGCTACTCCATACCGTGCCTTATTAGCATACTCATGTATCGTCCACTTACAGGTGGTGCGTTGTCATGAGCAGGGGCATTTGGCGGTCCTCCAACAGGCGAGTGGGCATTGAAGTTTGTAGGTCCCACTCCGGATCGCTGTCCACGTGGAGGATCTTATTGTCTGGTTATCCGATGGTTGTGAGGTGTGCAAAACGCTCTTTATGGAGCCAGTTCTGGATGAATACGTAAGCTTGGATATTTCAGTTCTGGTTCATCAGTTCCTTTTTTGAGTTACGTCTCTTGTGGATAAGGGGAAGATATCTTTATAGTTGATTTCGTTAGTTGACATTCTCCTTCTTTCAGATTGACCAGCCTCTCGCGACTCTTTCGCTCCCTGACCCTCAAGACCTGGGTCAGCGGCTTTGGGAGGAACATCGGGTCGGAGCTGGCAATCTTATGTTCTCTCAAGGAGATTTGTATGTTCTCTTCCCGGCGCCTGGGTCTCAGCGTCAGTACCGGATGAAGTAGCTGCCCCTTTGATCGCTGGGATCTGGGAGATGACCCAACCCTCCCAGGAGGATATATATATATGGTGGAGGTTGCGGAGGAGGTTGCGGCAATAAACCTGAATCTGGAACCCATGAACGTGGACCTGGATCTCCAAGCAGGTAAGGGGGTAAGTGAGGCAGGTGACTTCTTGTTTAGCTCTCCTTCTTCTTCTGCTTCCTCTTTCAGAGGGTTTGTGAAATCCTCTTACCTTATGGATGGTGCAAGGTCTACCGTCCCTAAGGTAAAATCGGTGAAGAAAAGACCTTAAAACCCAGAGAGTCCGCTCCGGGTTCCTCGAAGACGGATGCGGGCTCCTAGTATATGCCGATCTATGAGCAAGGCCTCTACCTCTGGGAAGGGAGCACGGTCAAAACAGAGTAAGGAGGTTCCCCCTCCTTCCTTTGATGCAGAAGCTTTCTAAGAGGGTTGATGACAAGCTGTCGGAACTCTCATCCCAGCTGTATCTTCCAATGACCGTGCTGTCCCTGTCACAGCAGGTTAAGTCCCAAGAGAACTTGATCTCTGGGTTCATGCGCTGGGAGCAGCTGCCGGATCCCTTACTGTCCTCATTCACTTCCAGCCTTCCTCCCTTTGATAAGGGAAACCCCTGGAGTCTAACTCTTTATGCTCCCCAGCATGAAGGTACTCTCACCATAGAGGGTCTAGGCACCCGCAGGTTGGAGGAACTGGAGTTCTTCCCTCCTGGTCTGCAGCCTCCTTACCCAGGAGAACTTCGCCAGGCTTACGGAGGAGGCTTGATGTAGGCCCGACAAGGTCCCTAAGGAGACTGTCATCTTCCCGAGGACCAGGCTCAGTCCCTCTGATGAATTACTCTGTGGAGTGGCAAGCAGAGAACACTAAACTTACCCCAGCCAAGGAGTACGTTCACAATGTTCTCCTTGGGGAGGCCCTTCCCCCATGCACAACGAAGGTGGCCTTGCTCACAAGTCAGATGAGCATAGAGGGCAAACCCCTTCCTCATCTCCCGAGACAGATCCCACCTCTCTAGTCTTCCCTGGAGATTCTGAGTTCTGGAAGGGGAGCCGGCCACCTTCACAGTAACTAGACTCGACCTGGATTGTGCCTCTACCCTTTTCAGCGAGCAACTCCCAAAGATCCCGGATTCGCTCCTGAAGGCTGAAGCCGAGACTAAGGACAGACTTAGCAGGTCCTTAAATTGCTGACTCTGGCCGAGGCATTTTGGGTTGTCTATAGCGAGGACGCTCTATTCCAGGTCCTGACGAAATCTCTTTTAGCAGGTTTCCAACAGGACCTTCATGATTTCATCAGCCCCGGATGAACTGCCGGAAGCACATCTTTTCGGCAGCTTCTATCAGACATGAGCCTAATAGGCTTATGAAGAGCTCCATCTGGGAGCTAATCTCCCCCAAGAAGAGGTAGATGTGGTCCTAGCCGGGCGACTAGGGGCCAATCAAAGTCTAAGCTCCCGTTGGGGTCTTCCCTTTAAACGGAAGCTGACCTCCAGTGTTATCCGGACCTCATCCCAAATCTGGGAAGAGGTTTAAGAATTTAAGCGGCTCCCAACCCAGACTGTTTTGCAGGCTGTTCTGGTTCCCGCAGCCGGTCAGCCTTCAACCTCCCATGCGGTTGAGCCTCAACCTCAGTACGTGCTGGTTTAGCCAGCCCATCACTCCCCTCGCTGCCCCCTCTTATGTCTCATCCCCGGCTTTCAATGCTTCATATGAAAGCCAAGGGACATTCATAAGCTATTCAGAATGCCAGGGAAGCAGGGCCAGAGGCTATTTCAGAGGTAGGGCAGCATCTTGCTCCTCCTCCCGGGGGAGGGGAAGCAGAGGATCCAGAGGAGGCAGACCATCTCTGGCCCAGTGAGATCTCTCAGGTAGGTGGGAGGTTGTACCATTTTCGGGACCAATGGAGCTTCAGTCCATGGGCCCAGAGCATAGTCTCCAAAGGCCTGGGGTGGAGTTGGAGCAGAGGTCCTCCTCCCCTTGTCAGATTTCATCAGTCACCGTCCAAAGCCCTGAAGGACTTTGTGAAGGATCTATTACAAAACCAGGGCAATAAAGAAAGCGAGACATTTGAAGTTTCAGGGCAGACTGTTCAGTGTTCCAAAGAAAGGTTCCAGTCAACAGAGAGTAATCCTAGACTTGTCTCGTCTAAATTCTTACATTCAATGCGACAAATTTCGCATGCTATACAATCTCCCAGGTTCGGACCCTACTGCCCCGTGGAGCCGTAACCACCTCTATAGATCTTTCAGACGCTTACTATCACGTCCCGATGATGAGAAGGTTCTCTCCTTACCTGGGGTTCAGACTGGGAAGCAAGCATACTGGTTCAGAGTCATGCCATTCGGTCTCAACATAGCTCCCAGAATCTTCACCAAACTGGCAGATACGGTAGTTCAGCAACCACGGTCTCAAGGGATCATGCTGGCCGCATACCTGACGACTGGATCATTTGGGCACCCAACGCCAGATGAATGCCGGAAAGCAACAACCATAGTAATCGGTTTTCTGGAATCTCTAGGCTTCCAAATAAACAGGGAGAAATCCCGCCTAGTACCCGAAAGAGTCGCTTTCAATGGTTGGGGATCCAGTGGGAAAACGTTCACACAAACTATCTCTTCCGCTGGCCAAGCGGAGAGAAATAGCCAAAGCAACCAGACAGTTCCTCAAGAACAAGAAAGCTTCCCGGGTCCAACAAAGTTTTCTTAGGCTCTCTTCAGTTTGCTTCAATAACAGATCTGCTTGTGAAAACCAAACTGAAGGATATAAACAGGGTATGGCGGAGTCGGGCCGACATCAGGTTCAGAGACAAGGTGTCTCTCATCCCCCAATTTTGAAAAAGAGACTCCGGCCTTGGACAACAGTCAAGAGCTTATCAAAATCAGTGCCACTCCAATTTCCCCCTCCGGCATTGGTGATTCACACCGATGCTTCTCTAAGCAGGTGGGAGGATATTCTCAACACAAGAAAGTTCAGGGACATGGTCCACTATGTTCCGACAGTTCCATATCAATGTTCTGGAAGCAATGGCAGTCTTTCTAACCTTGAAGAAGCTACGTCCAAACAGTCTAATCCATATCAGACTGGTCTTGGACAGCGCCATAGTGGTGCATTGTATAAACAGGGGAGGTTCCAAGTCGAGCCGGATCAACCAGGTTATGATAGCAATATTCTCCTTAGCAAACAAACACCGGTGGCATCTGTCTGCTACTCATCTGGCAGGAGTTCGGAATGTCATTGCAGATTCCCTATCCAGGACAACTCCGCTGGAGTCGGAATGGTCCTTGGACAAAACATCATTCGAATGGATTTGCAGTCAGGTACCAGGTCAAGTAGATCTCTTTGCAACAGAATGCAACCACAAACTTCCTTGTTATGTGGCTCCCAACCTGGACCCTCTGGCTCACTCCACAGATGCAATGTTGATAGATTGGAACAAGTGGCAGAGGATCTATCTGTTCCCTCCAGTAAACCTGTTAATGAAAGGTCTTGCACAAGCTCAGGACATTCAAAGGCCAGGTGGCTCTGGTAGCTCCCAACTGGCCGAAGAGCAACTGGTTTCACTCTTCTTCTAGAGCTGAAGCTCCGGTGCTTACAGATTCCCAATCCAAAACTGACGCAAATAGTACAAACTCAGACTGTGTCAGCTTCCTCAAGAGTACAGAATGCCCTAGCTTTATGGATTTCATGAAATTTGCAGCTCAGAAAGATGCTAATATTGATCCAGTTAATACTTTATTCCTAGAATCAGACAAAAGGGAATCTACTCTCAGACAATATGACTCAGCAGTTAAGAAATTAAAAGAATCTGAAGCAACTATAATGACCACGAACCTAGCAATCTCATTTTTTAGGTCATTATTCGAAAAAGGTCTTGCCTCTAGCACCATTACTACAGCCAAATCAGCTTTGAAAAAGATATTTTTACATGGGTTTAATATTAATTTAACGGATTCTTATTTTTCTTCAATCCCTAGAGCATGTGCTCGTTTGAGACCAGTAACCCGTCCACACACGGTTTCCTGGTTCTTAAATGACGTCCTTAAATTATCATCAGAAATGGATAATCAGAATTGTTCATTCTTAAGTTTGCTGAGGAAGACCTTATTCTTAATTAGTTTAGCTTCAGGTGCTAGAATTTCCGAGCTGTCTGCTCTGTCTAGAGAGCCGAACCATATTGATTTCCTTCAATCAGGAGAAGTTCTGCTAGCCCCTCACCTTAAATTTCTAGCTAAGAACGAAGATCCTCGAGATAAATGGTCCCCCTGGAAGGTTGTCCCCCTTCCACAAGACCTATCATTATGTCCGGTCTTTACTTTAAAGGCTTATTTAGACAGAACCTCTCACATAACATCTGGGCCTCTCTTTGTGAGAGAAGGTGGAGGAACTATTTCTATGAAGGCCATCAGACAACAGAGTTTATATTTTATTAAACAAGCAAACCCAGACTCAGTTCCAAAGGTTCATGACATTAGGTGGTGGCCACCTCCACTAATTATTTTCATCATATGAATTTTGAGGATCTTAAGAAATACACTGGTTGTAAATCTCCCTGGTTTTCAAACGCCACTATTTGAAATCCTTAGAAGCTCTAAAATTCACCACAGTGGCGGCAGGAAGCATTGTTCCTCCCTCTAAATAATTCTTTTTATGTCTCATTATTTTCTGTCACTTTTTCTCCCACCTACCTGCCTCATTTATTCCCTTTTAAAATCCACTCCGGGTCAGGCATACTTTACAGCCTGTCTCCTGACCATGTTGCATTTTGTCTTTGTATATTTGTTAAATTAAGTATGTTATAATCGTTTATTCATGTCTTAATGTTTTCTTGTTTCCCGGGACATAGTTTGTCACCTTAATATATTTTATGTCCTTATATATTTTCATTTTGGATAATTAAAAATCATTTGGAATGATAGTTTTATTTCTTTCCATTACAAGGTTTCTTTAGATCTTTTTTTCAAGATGGTATTTTGATTCTCTGTTATTATTTCACCGGGTGACACAGGTCATATAACCCAGAAAAAGGATTTTGACAGAAAAAAATCTATTTCTGGGGGAGACCTGTGTCACCCGGTGACCCACCTCTATTCTTTCCCTTTTCCATAGTTAAAATACCATGCTTGGTGGTGGGTGCTAACTATGGAATGCAGATGGCGCTGGTTTGTTGATAATATGAAAATGGTTACATTTGTATCGGCACCTCGCTCTGGGGACTTTTGACATTGGGAATGTCTACAGGGCGGGACCTCTGATAGTGACAAACTCACCCTTTCATATACACGACTCCATTTTATGGAGCTTGCACTGGGGTAGTAACCCCAGCTTTGCATTTAGCTTTTCTCTGGTATATTTAGCAATGAATTTACCTAGAAATATGTGCTGAATGGATATTTCACCGGTGACACAGGTCTCCCAGAAATAGATTTTTCCTCTGTCAAAATCCTTTTATATAAAAATTGCTGTATGTCTGTTATCATAAATTAAGAAAATTTTAATATAAATATAATAAACTATAAGCTATGTGGCAGATATAAACAAAAAAATACCACCCTGGTGGTGATATTTATTACTAATTACATAAACATTCAATATTTATGTATGAAATTTCACCATAAATATTGAATGTTTATGTAATCGAGATCTTTTTACGAATTACTTATACACCACCAGGGTGGCGATGTCTTTGATTGTGGTTTGTTTTATATCTGCCACAAGCTGCCGAAGTTCCGATGTAATTTAGAAATTTTTCTTAATTTTTATGATAACAGACATACAGTAATTTGGTTTATAAATACTGTATTATTAATTTAATGCGATAATCTGGCTTGTTTTTCAACAGCATGCAGCATGTGTGGGCTTTAAATGCTTTTAAATAGCAGCATGGGAAGAACGCCACCAACATGCTTAATAGCGGCAGTGTATAAAATTTTTTTCTACAAACATCATATGATTCATCGGGTCGGATTCGGTTTGTTGTTTGAGCTCTGACAAAAATTTACTCAACATTTCGTGTTGAAATCCAATTATGTTGAGTTCTAGTACAGTCAAGGACCGGGGTTCTACTGTATATATATTTTCATGATGTTGCCTTGTAATATGTATATCCTCCTATAATTTTGACATATTTACTTTTTCATGTATGTTTAATGATAGTGATTGTTGAAGTATCATATTTAGTTTGGCATCAGATCTCAAAAGAACTAATGATTAATTAACTTGATAGCGTAATTTAGAATTGTTAATACAATTTTAATAGTAACGTAATTTAGAACGAATATCTTTTTGGTAAAAGCGTAGTATGTGAACATTGTGTGTCCTACAAGACTTGTTTCATTTCAATTGTCATCAGTTAAGATAAGAGCAGACGTTTTTGTTTTGGGTTAGTGATGACAGCTTATAAAACAAATGCCCGAGTCCCATACGGGCTCAAGACGCAAAATGATTTCATGCATTTGAACGTTGGTCAAGATGGCGCCACTTGGAGAGAAAGAATACGTGTCCTGATCAATTACTGTCATGTTTTGTAAGATTGCACTCAAAACGTTTTGCTGGGATGACGTAACTTTCCTTCTAGAAGTTTCTCTCCATTTGTATTTTGCTGGACATACCCAAAACGCTTTAAAAACGTCACTGGGGACTGCTTTTCTAGAACTTTTTATCTCGCAACAGACCCCCAAAATGCTTTAATGACAAAACATGTAATTGTTTCACGTGTTACTGGAATCCTAAAATCTATTTCATTCTGATTTCTGAGACCAGCAGAATTGGTTCTCCTCTCTCTTTTTAGGAAGAGATCACTTTTAACGTAGTATTTTGTGGTCACATAAATTAACATTAACTTTGAGATCTGAATTTAGCAAAAGTTATTTAGTTCGTAATGGCGCCTGGTAAAAAGTGTGTTTTGTGATAACGCACTGCAGCAAGTGATTTACAGAGGTTTTCACAATTTTGTGTAAGGTAACATATGAATTTTATTTATTAATACCATGGTATGATAAGTTAGGAAATTTTGAACAAGTGAAATCATTATTGATAAATCTTATGTGTATTTTTGTGTGTTTTTCTATTTACAATCTCTTTATATTTTCACATTTTTTATGTTTGTGATGTAACATTTATTTACAGATAGCATTTTAAATATTTCTTGGTATAATTTAACATTGCATACGTAATTTAACATTGCATACTTGATTTCATTTATTAAGATTTTTTTTTAAATTTTGAGTAATTCTTGATAGTTTAAATTTTGCTTGATTAATTTAAATTCTTGATAAAGTTTTTGTGAATTAGTTTTGTTTCATAATTTAATTCAAGAATTAATTGAGTGTTGTGTTATTTTCAAGTAATAATAAATTTTTCAGATTGTGAATTCTAATTAATTGTGGTAATTATAAACTTTGAGTTTAAAAATAAATTTTTGTATTTAACATTTTTAGAAAAAGTGTTTCATTTATTGATCACCAGTGAATAATTGATTGTGTGTGCATAAGGCAAAGTGATAAACATGTTTTGTTCTTTTAGTTTTGCTAAAGTGAATTAAGACCAGGGAAACAGAGTTTTCTGAGTCCAGTCCCGTGTCAGCCGGTGAAATTCCATTACAGCACGAATTTCTAGGTATAACCTTGCTAGATATACCAGAGAAAAAGAGCTTTCAGGAAAGCTGGGGTTACTACCCCAGTCGAGCGTCTTCTAGGAAGGCGTCGGTATAAGAAGGGGTGAGTGAATTACCACTACCACGGAAACCTACTCGAAAGATCTCTCCTTATCAAAATCCCCGAACAGAGCGGTGAGCCGTTACAGCCCCCACACCAAACACCCGCCAGGACGGCGACACCAGCGCCACCTACCTCATTCCATTTTCTAGCGTGAATCTACTGTTTATTTTGTGTGCTCTTCCATCATTTTGGATTTTTTCTGCTTTCTGAGATGGCGTCGAGCAGCTTTACCATTTCCAAGTTAAGTACCATCTTCTTGTGGGGTTTTGTTCTATTTTTTTGGCTGTTATAGTCTCGTATTTTCATAAATATCGAGATCTTATTATGTCGCCACGGCGTCCCCAGCCAGCCATGTCGACCGCGAGGCGTCTCCTTCTGTTCTTTTCAGTTGGAGTCGTCTCCTCGTCGTTATAGATATTTTGCCCCTTTGGTCCCCTTCCTGGTGGTTCCTTGCGGTGGCTCCCCCTTATGAATTACGATCATTGGCCTACTGGCCTTTTGTGGGAGTGATGCCCGTCTAGGTTCCCCCCAGGTTGGGTTCCTATTGTTTTGGTCTTACTAGGCTAATTAATTTTGATTGAAGATGGTGCTCTCTTGTAGTTTTATTTTTATTTTTATTGTTTTTATTATTTTATTGTTTGTTTACCTCGGGTGCTGGCGGCAGCCTCAGATCTAACCGCTTCCCGTGGTAGGCTACGCTCTCTGTTGAGCACATTTTAGTTTTTATGAGTGTTGGTTATCTTGTGGAGTAGGCTTGTTAGCTTCCTTCCCTTTGCCCTGGGTGAGGAGTTCAGGTTGAGGGAGTTTTGTTGCTGTTTTCCTCCGGGATCGTTTTTGGTGGGAGTGAGCCCCTTAGTTCTCTTCCTCCAATTGGGGGAATCGAGTTCTTTGGATGTGTTTCCTCTAGGCTAGTCGCCCCTTGCCTGCCATTCTCGATCCCTGGCTGGTTCTCGGCACAAAATTTCTCTCCCAGTTGCTTCCTCCTTCCCTTTTACACTCCTCGTCCTAGCCTATACTAAGGTTAGGTCCATATTAGGCTTCGCCTAGGTAGAGTCGGGCTTCGGGTTGTGTTGCTTCCAGTCATTCCACCCTCCAAGATTCATGGTCTGGGAGGTATGGTGCAGTTGAGCGGGTGAGCTTCTCCCCGTCTCCTGTTCCTTCCTGGTAGCCTACTCCTCCTCCTCCTTCCCCCTCCCCCTCCTCCTCCAGCCTTGCTCTACTCGTGCGGGTGACGCTAGATGGCGTTTTCTCCGAGTTCAGGGACTTCTCTTTGTTGGTTGAGGGATTCGCTCCCTCCCATATTGTCCCTAGCATCGCTGTATTGGGGTTGGTGGTTTGTTTACTCGAACGTGTTCGAGTCACTGTTCGTCTCCCCGTTGGTTTACGTTGATACGGTATATATATATTGCTTCACCCTATGTTATGAACATATGAGCATTTTACCTGTCTTGTTTTTCTCCGGCGGGAAGTAAGGGCGGAAGGTTTTTTCATTATAGGGGAACGGATCCCTCCGTCCTCTTGAGTTCTTACCATCACTTATTACTGTTTTTGTTTTTGTTTTTTTTTAGATAAGTCTGTTTATCTACAGGAGTACTCTCCTTTATTCATTATATATATATACGTGAGTCCGGTCCTATACCGGGGTCTCCGCCGTTATTTTACTGGCAGCCCTTATGGTTAGTTCCTGTCTCTCTCTTTCCTTCATTCCCGGAGTACTCCGGGGTCTGAAAACCTACCTTCCACTCTGTGTAATTTAGAGCTTATTGGCCCAGTTTATGATAGGGAGTTCTTCTCCGCCGGAGTATTCCGGTTGCAGTTGAATTTCCCGGCCTCGCCAGCTTTAGTTTGCTTAGGGTGGGAGGTTCATGTACTTTTCTACTTACAGACTGTTCGCTGTGAGGAGCCGGGGTGCACCGCCTCCCTCCAACAACCCTACGGTCACGTAGTTTGTCGGACCCACGCTGGTTGTGCGGTCCGCCTGGATGACCTGATTGTTTGGCACCCTGATGGTTGTGAGGTTTGCTTTGCTCTCTGCACAACTGTCCAGGATGAGTTGGTAAGTGACAGTCTTTACATTACTCTTGCTTTATGCTCCTCATATTGTATATTATACATTGTTTATGAGGTTCCCGGAATGGTTTTCGTTCTTAGCTAATTGTTGGTTTTCTTACAGGCGGATGAAACTTCCAAGAAGTCTGCCTTGGAATCCCTCCGGGCCTGGGTGGCTGGGTTTGGAAGGAACGTTCCGTCGGGAAGCCCTACGTCCTCGACGCTAGGTTGAGGGACTTGCTCTACCCCGGCGCACGGGTGGCGGCCGCAGTGCCTGAAGATCTGGCCACCCCTATCATCCAGCAGATCCGGGATGAGACCCAGCCACCCCAAGTGGATATCCTCTACGCTGAGGTCTCGGAGGATGTTGCCGCCATTAATCTCAACCTGGAACCGATGAATGTAGAGCAGGACCAGGTGGTAAGTGGTGAGGTAGGTGAGGTTGTTGGGGCGGGCCCCCCTTTATTTGACTCCCCTGCTTCATCAATTTCTTCTTTTGCAGGTTTTGTGAAGTCTTCCTCCTTGGGTGATAGAGCTCCATCTGCTATCCCCAAGTTGAAGTTGAAGACTTCATGGAAGGCGAAGGGCTTCAAGTCCTCGACTTCCAAGAAGGCATTGCCCTTCCCCCGTCGAAGGCTAAGGTCTCAGGACCTGTAGCCTCCGGGAGCAAGTCTGGTTCCTCCAGCAAAGGCGCGAGTAAGAGGGCTGCAAAATCAAGCCCTCCTCGCCAACCTGCTTTCGATGCAGAGGCCTTTGCTAACCAGCTTTATAAGCGTTTTACGGAGGACCTGGATTCGAGATTTAACAAAAATCTCTGAGAAGTTGGCCAGTCATGATAACATACTGGCGGGAATGGCTCACCCACCCCAGCCGAACCACAGTATGTTATCCCCGACACTGCGGACCTCCCGCCGTTCGATGTCGGTAACCCTTGGCGGTTCGCTCTCCGGGCCATCCAACATGATGGCAAGCTGACTCTTGATGGTCTTGGCACGAGACGGTTGGAGGAATTGGAGTTCTTCCCCCCCGATCTCCTGCCCCCTTACCCAGGCTTCGTGAGGCTCACGGAGGAAGCCTGGATTCGGTCAGACAAGGTTCCTAGGGAGACTGTCATCGTCCCTAGGGACCAAGCTCAGTCGGCTCTCCTGCGCACTCTGACGGAGTGGCAGGCAGATAACACGAAGTTGACTCCTTTCAAGGGAACTTCACCATGTTTGCCCTGGGAGACAACCTTCCCACCCCTTGTTTGGACAAAGTCGCTCTGGCTACGGCCCGAGCGTGCTTTGAGGGTAATCCGGTACCTCAGCTAAGGGAGACAGACCCTACTTCCCTGGTATTCCCAGGAAGTAATGAGTTCTGGACAGACGCCCCGTCCACTTTCACGGTCGGGAAGCTGGACCCCT
Organism: Macrobrachium rosenbergii; assembly: GCF_040412425.1. NCBI lineage: Eukaryota > Metazoa > Arthropoda > Malacostraca > Decapoda > Palaemonidae > Macrobrachium > Macrobrachium rosenbergii. The sequence continues at coordinate 326,565 of NC_089772.1, read as the reverse complement.
TCTGCGCTTCCACGCAGTTTAGTGAGCAGCTCCCCAAGCTGCCGGAAGCTCTTTGAAAGCGGAGTTTGATGCTCGGGTTAAGTTAGCCCGGTCCTTGAACCCGTATGCCTTACTGAAGCTACTGCCGTCTCCTGCTCGGACGAACCTTTCTTTCAGGTTTTGGCTAAGTCCTTGCTGGCAGGTTTCCAGTCTGACTTATCTGAATTTATCATGGCCAGACTGGAATGTAGGAAGTTCATCTTTGCCGATGCGACTATCCGTCCACGAGCCTAACAAGCTCGTGAAAAGCTCGATCTGGGGACCTAACCTCTTCCCTGAAGAGGAGGTCACGAATGTTATGGCCGAGGCTACACGGGCCAACCAAAGTCTTCGTTCTCGCTGGGGCATTTCAGCCTACAAGCGTAAGACCCCAGAATCGGCCGGCCCCCAATCGAGAGGAGGTAAACGCTTCAGGAGGCATAAGAGGCCTCACCACCAGGCGGTAGTCCAAGCCGTCCCGGTCTCGGCAGTGGCACAGCCTTCCACTTCTAAGGCTCACCCCCAACAGTACGTGCTGGTCCAACCAGCTGCACCCTCCTATGTGGCTCACCGGCGCATACAACCCCACATATGAAGGCCGTGGTTATTTTCACGGCCTTAATAGGGTTGCAAGGGGAGGAAGAGGCAAAGCCCCTCATAGAGGAAAGCCCAATACCACCCCAAGGGGAAGACCTGGACGTGGTAGGGGGAATAAACCCGCTCCCTCCCACTGAGAGAACACAGGTAGGCGGTCGCCTGTTTTGGTTCAGGGACCAATGGACCTTCAGCCCTTGGGCACACAGCATTGTGTCCAAAGGACTAGGATGGAGCTGGATCAAAAACCCTCCTCCTCTAACCAGGTTTTACCAGCCACCCACATCAATCCTAAAGGATTACGTGACAGAATTGCTCAACAAACGAGCAATAAAGAAAGTAAGGCACCTAAAGTTTCAAGGCAGGTTATTCACTGTTCCCAAAAAAAGACTCCGATCAGCAAAGAGTGATCCTGGATCTGTCGCGTCTAAATCTCTACATAAAATGCGACAAATTTCGCATGCTTACGGTAGCTCAGGTACGGACTCTACTTCGCGTGGAGCCGTCACCACCTCTATCGATCTTTCAGACGCTTATTATCACGTCCCGGTTGCGCGGAACTTCTCTCAGTTCCTCGGTTTCAGACTCGGGAATCAAGCCTACTCCTTCAGGGTCATGCCCTTCGGTCTGAACATTGCGCCCAGGATATTCACAAAGCTGGCGGACACGGTAGTACAGCAACTCCGGTCTCAAGGGATATCCCTAGCAGCATATTTGGACGATTGGATAATTTGGGCACCAACAGTTCCGGAGTGTCAGAAAGCCACATCCATAGTCATCAGTTTCCTGGAGTCGCTAGGTTTTCAACTGAACAGAGAGAAGTCCCGCCTGACTCCGAGTCCCGGTTTCAGTGGTTGGGTCTCCAATGGGATCTGTCATCTCACACGCTGTCCCTTCCGCCTCCCAAGAGGAAAGAGATAGCATCTCTCACCAGGAGATTCCTCAAAAATCCATCAGCATCCCGCCGGTCCCAAGAAAGGGTCCTTGGGTCTCTTCAGTTTGCCTCAGTGACAAGACCTGCTATTAAAAGCGAAATTAAAAGACATAAACAGAGTGTGGCGGAGTCGAGCCAATGTCAAGCTCAGAGACAAGGTCTCCTCCATCCTCAAATCTTAAAGACAAGATTGCGGCCTTGGGCCTCGGTCAAAGGCTTGTCCAATACAGTTCCGCTTCAATTTCCCCCTCCGGCACTAGTAGTTCACACAGACGCTTCCCCTAAGCGGCTGGGGGGATATTCACCAAAACAAAAAGTACAAGGAACGTGGTCCACAATGTTTCAGCAGTTCCATATAAACACCCTGGAAGCTATGGCGGTCTTTCTAACTCTGAAGAAAATCCGCCCCCCAACCAGATTCATATCAGGTTGGTATTGGACAGCGCAGTGGTAGTTCATTGCATCAACAGGGGCGGCTCCAAATCAGGCCGAGTAAACCAAGTAATGGTTGCTATCTTCTCCCTGGCGAACAAGCACGGCTGGCACCTGTCAGCCACCCACCTAGCGGGGTGCGGAACGTGGTGGCGGATTCCCTGTCCAGGACTACTCCGTTGGAGACGGAGTGGTCCCTGGACGTGGAATCTTTCAAATGGATTTGCCGCCGGGTTCCGGGCCTCCAAGTGGATCTGTTCGCAACGGAGAGCAACTTCAAGCTCCCTGTTATGTGGCCCCAACCTGGACCCTCAGGCGTTCGCCATAGACGCAATGACAGTAGATTGGAACAGTTGGGAGAAGATTTATCTTTTCCCCCAATAAACTTACTGCTGAAAGTTTTACACAAACTCAGGACATTCAAAGGTCAATTAGCCCTAGTAGCCCCCTATTGGCGAAGAGCAATTGGTTCCCTCTTCTTCAGGAACTGGGATTACGGAGTCTTCGGATCCCAAGCCCATTCTGACTCAGACAGTACAAACCAAGACTGTGTCAGCTTCCTCAAGAATTCAGAATGCCCTAGTTTTATGGACTTTATAAAATTCGCAGCTCAAAAGGAGCGAACATTGACCCTGTCAACACTCTGTTTTTAGAATCAGATAAAAGAGATTCTACTATTAGACAGTATGACTCAGCAGTCAAAAATTAGCCTCCTTCCTAAAAGCATCTGAAGCCAAAATCATGACAGCTAATTTAGGAGTTTCCTTCTTTAGATCATTGTTTGAGAAAGGCCTAGCTCCGGCCACTATTACCACAATCAAGTCAGCATTAAAGAAAGTATTTCTTTACGGCTTTAAAATCGACCTCACAGATTCCTACTTTTCATCTATCCCCAGAGCATGCGCTCGTCTGAGACCAGTATCACGCCCACAGTCTGTTACGTGGTTTCTCAATGACGTCCTTAAGTTAGCATCAGAGATGGATAACTTTCATTGCTCTTATCAGGATCTGTTAAGGAAGACTTTATTTTTGATTAGCTTGGCTTCAGGTGCTAGAATCTCAGAGCTGTCGGCTCTCACTAGAGGTGATAATTATGTGAACTTCCTCCCGTCTGGAGAGGTCCTCCTTTCCCCTGACCCTAGATTTTTAGCTAAGAACGAAGACCCACAGGACAGGTGGTCTCCTTGGAAGGTGGTGCCCCTTCCTCAAGACCAGTCTTTATGTCCAGTTTATACACTTAAATCTTACCTTTTAAGAACTCCACAGAGTAAGTCGGGTCCTCTTTTTATCAGGGAGAAAGGTGGTACTCTTTCACTAAATGCTATAAGACAACAAATTTTATATTTCATTAAACAGGCCAACCCAGATTCAGTTCCCAAGGTTCATGATATTCGAGCAGTTGCTACTTCCATTAATTACTTTCATAATATGGACTTTTCAGAGTTATCTAAATTTACGGGTTGGAAATCACCTCTAGTGTTTAAACGCCACTATTTAAAAACGCTCAAGCCCTGAAATTTTCTACCATAGCTGTGGGAAGTGTCATCTCCCCACCTTAATTAATCATATCCTTGTCCTTTCCTTTTCCCCCGCCCGCCTGCCTCATTTACTTTTCTGCTTATTCTCCTGGTTGATTATACCTCACTGCCTGGCTCCTCATATTGATGTTTCTTGTACCTGTTGATGGAAAAAGTGTAATCTGAAATGCCATGATTGTTTTTCTTGTGGGGTACTGGACAGTTTTTATTTGGCTCCATGTACCCCAGATGAATGTATATATTAATGTTAATTGATTTTGTCTCTTACGTGTTTAGCCTAAGTTTACGTGTATAGTATTAAGGTTATATTTGCAGTTATTTTGTGCGCTTTTCATGTTTCATTTGCTTTAAGTAATTTTAAGTTTTTTGGGGCTTTTTCTCCGTCGTGCGGGGACCTGCCCATGTTTCATAGTATTAAGTTTTTTAATGTGCCTTAGATTTAATATGCCTTAGTCTTAGTGTTCTTGCTACACGGAAGAGATTGCTTAATTAAAATTATTTTGGTAAAACTTTTGCCTTTTTCTTCAGATTACCCTCCATTTCTTTTTCCTGGTAGTTGCAGCCTTGGCATGATTCTCTATCACGATTTCACCGGCTGACACGGGACTGGACTCAGAAAAGGGATTTTGACAAAGGAAAAATCTATTTCTGAGGAAGGTCCCGTGTCACCCGGTGACCCTCCCTAAATTACCTAGTACTCTCCCCCTCTTGCACATGCCAAGTCTGGGGTTAGTGCTAGCATGGAATGAGGTAGGTGGCGCTGGTGTCGCCGTCCTGGCGGGTGTTTGGTGTGGGGGCTGTAACGGCTCACCGCTCTGTTCCGGGGATTTTGATAAGGAGAGATCTTTCGAGTAGGTTTCCGTGGTAGTGGTAATTCACTCACCCTTCTTATACCGACGTCTTCCTAGAAGACGCTCGACTGGGGTAGTAACCCCAGCTTTCCTGAAAGCTCTTTTTCTCTGGTATATCTAGCAAGGTTATACCTAGAAATTGTGCTGTAATGGAATTTCACCGGGTGACACGGGACCTTCTCAGAAATAGATTTTTCCTTTGTCAAAATCCCTTTTTGATGGAGTGATGTTTATTTTTACTCTAGAAGATTTCTAGTTTAATTTTTTGATACCTCACACATATTCTGATAGACTTAGTTTGATTTTTCAAGTGATTGATAAATAAGTTTTTTCTTAAGGGATCACTGTTACCTTTAGAGTATTTTCAGTCATAATAATTAATGTTATGAGAGTTCAGGTATCTGGCTGAAGTGATTATATTTTTGAATCTTGAGATTAGTTGTGTAATAATCAGGTACTTGATACGCATCGTGACAATATAATATATATATACATATACTGTATATATTTTGTTGCTGAAGAATCTCTGAACAAACAATTCTGCACTCAAAGTAATAAGAAGGAATTCATTCTATTCTTCATGTAATCAGTAAAATACACACACTATTGAAAACTACGTTTTGTATTCAAAACACACACACTTATCGTCAGATTCTCTAGGCAAAACGTTCTTTCTCAGACAGAATACAGCTAAAACCCGACTGGCTGCCTGGTTGCCATGGAGATCTGCTAGCCAATGACAGCCCTCTACTTCTGTTCTATTTAGAAACATATGTCATGACGGCACTAAGTTTGAACATTACTATGATCATGATTATTTGACTGCTGATGGCAAAAATTACTCAATAATTTGCTTTATATAATTATTTCCTCATGAAAACAAGAATTCAACAATAATTTTAACTTTAATATAGTGATATGAAAATCCCACAACAAGTGTGTTGTGGTGATGCGTCATCACTTGCGAATCCTATTCCCGGACTGTCCTCAGATTTATGACTGCAAACTGATGACAGCGTTAGTATCAATAAAAAACATCCCTCTCCAAGATCGATATGATGAAATGATATTTTAATAATAAAATAAAGTTTGTTCATACTTACCTGGCAGATATATATATAGCTGTATTCTCCAAAGTCCGACAGAATTTCAAAAACTTTTATGGCACACACAGTGGGGCCAGGTGGTTAGTACCCATTCCCGCCGCTGGGAGGTTATGGTATCAGAACCATTCCCATTTTCTATTCAGATTTTCTAGTGCCACTGTCTCCTGAGGGGAGGAGGGTGGGCACTATGATTCTATATCTGTTGGTAAGTTGAACAAACTTTATTTTATTATTAAAATATCATTTTTGTTCATGAAACTTACCTGTCAGGTTATATATAACTGAATCCCACCATTGGAGGTGGGAAGAGACAGAATAGGATTTATTGAAACAAATATATGAAAGGCGATTGGCCTTGGTTCCTTACCTGTTAGCATAGCTGACTTTATGATACTGTCACCCAATTTGTTGCTTTGCTTTACTAGAGTCTCCAGCAAGGTAGTGACCTATACAGCTGGTGAGTTCTAGATGATCTGTCCTTTTTATTTATTGACCACAATGGGACTAGATCATAAGATCATTTACTGTGAGGGCAAAAGGAGCAACGACCAACCACCTGACATGAGCCTATCTATTAATAAAACTTAGTATAAGCTAAAGATGGGGTTTTTGATTTAACCCAATAACCATAAAAACACAAAATCTAGATTAAAAATACTTCCTAACCTCTAAAGGATAGGATGAGTATTGCTCTCCCCCCAAGCATGCGGAAACATATGGTCCTAGTTTTAAGGCAGTTTATTTTCATGTTTCCTCACGATCCCAAGAAGAAATGTGGTTTAACACCAATCATTTTTCACCAGAAGGTGGTACCCAGAAGATCGCTAAGGGACATGTTCTTCTGGAAAGGCAATTTTCGATGAAAGCTCTCACTAGTGAGCCTTGACTTTCAGGAGTCTCATGTCGCTGTCTTGGCAGGTAGAATGAGCCTCCTGAACGTATTTCTTAAAAAGAATGTCAGAGCATTCTTGGATATCGGAAAGTCCGGCCTTTGACAGAACACTACAAATTGTCCACGGGCCTCGGCCTCCTAGAAGGTCCTATCTAAGAAAAAAATTGAGAGCCCTGACAGGGCACAGGACTTCTTCTTATTCTTGCCCAAGAATTTCTCTATATCCTTGATCTCAAAACTCCGGGCCAAGGGGTAGAATTATTTCGTTCTTGGCGAGAAACATAGGGCTAATGGAGCATAAGGCCTTATGCCCTCTAAAGTCTATGTGCTTGTTGATGGCTTGAACTTCACCAACTCTCTTCGTTATCGCCAAAGCAGTTAGAAAAAAGCCTCCTTGTCACATCTCCCTTTATTTATGCCGAATGAAGAGGCTATTGTAACCGACTTCAAAAATTCTACTTCGATATCCAGGTTCTAGGAAGGCGTCCACGGATGAGGTACCTTAGAAGTCTCCAAAGGACCTCAAGAGATCGTGGAAGATCCTTATTGTCGGTTAGTCTAAAACTCTAAGTCTGAAGACTGCGAGAGCACATGTCAACGCCTTTGTTTGTCGAGACTGCCAGCTTTTCCTTCTCCCCAAGATGAAGCAGGAAGTCTGCTATTACGGCACAGAGAACGAGGTTGAGGAAAACCCTTGCTTCTGCACCCTTTCCTGAAATTGGCCCACTAAGATTGGTACACCAAATAGGAGGGTCTCCTGGCGAGGCGATAGCCCTTGCCACTTTCATGAAAACCCCTCGTTCTCGCCAACTTCGTGATAGTCTGAACGCAGTCAGACTCAGATAGCGGGGAGGCTTTAAAAACTAATTATTTTAGGGAAGTGGGGGCTGTCTGAGCAGATCGGTTTGGGGAAGCTCTTTGGGAAATCCACCAGGAAGGTCTTGACCTCTTTGAACTACTCCTGCCGCTGGCCAAAGGGGGCGATCAACATCACTGATGTCCCTTTTATTTTTTTATTTTTAACTTCTGACGACCTCCCCAGAATCTTGAAGGGAGGAAAGAAAAAAGATCCATTCCTTCCAATCCCAGAGGAGGGCATCTACCGCTACTGCTCCTGGATCTAGTACGGAGAGCAGTATATTTCTATTCCTTGTCCTGGATGTCGTGAAGAGATCCACCTGGGGGACGTCCTCATAATCTCCACAGCCCTGACACACCTCCTCATGAAGGATCCACTCGGTCGGCGGAAGATGATGCTGCCGACTGAGAAGGTCCTCGTGGACATTCTCCACTCCTGCCACGAACCTCGTAAGGATCGTGCCTTTTCCAAAGCATTGCTGCCGTTCCTGAGACGGAAAAGCTTGAAAAGCCACTGAATCCATCTGAATCCCCAGAACACTAAGGACTGCGTCGGGATCCGATGGGACTTGTGGCACCGTTTACTAAAGTCCTAGGGAAGTCAACATCAAAGTCGATTTCAGGTCCTCCAGACATTTTGACTGTGAAGAGGCTCTGAAAGAGCTAATCGTTCAGGTAAAGCGAGATTCGTATGCCCCTGAAGTGAAGCCATCTCGCCAACATTCTACATGATGATCGTGAAGATCACAGGGGCTGTTTTTAGCCCGAAGCAAAGAGCTCTGAATTGGAACACTGCTGGTATCGATACAAACCCTCAGGAACTTCCTCGACTGGAGATGTATGGGGACGTGAAAGAAGGAGTCCCGAAGGTCCAGCGAGACAACCAATCTCCTGGTCTAAATGCTCCTAGAACAGACTAGGACGTCTCCATCGTGGAACTTTCCCTTCGCCATGAAGCAGTTCAGTCCTTTGACATCTAGGACTGATCTCCATCCTTCCGACTGCTTGGAACTAGGAACAGTCGGCAGAAGAATCCTGGGGAGTCCAACTCCAGGACTAGCTCCACAGCCTTTTTTAGAGCATTGCACTAATAACTCGAAAAAGGGCTTTTGCTTCTCTTGATGGTAGAAGGGCGACAGATCCCTGGAACATGCACAGATGTGGCGTGTCGAAAAAGGGGATCTTGCATCTCTCTACAAAAATAGGAGGGACCAGGAGTCCTCCTCTTGCTCTCCAGGCTCCAAACGAAAGAAGCCTGGCTCCTACAGGCGTCTGGAGGCGCTGCAGGTCACTTCTGCCCCTAGGTTTAGGCGGGCTCCGCTTTCTGAAAGACCTCTTCCGGGAGAGGATCTATAGAAGAAGCTCCTCTATGAAAGGGCTTCTGTTTCCTGGAGGTCTGACCCGACGACGAGACAAAGGGACTGCCGGGCGTTTGATGAGTGGGCCAAGAGATCTTGAGTGGCCTTCCTAAGTCTGAGATCCTTGATCAAAAACAGGGGGAGAGATGGCTCGACAACAGGGCGAACAGCAATTCTGCCCTCTGCGACGGAGAAACTGACTTAGTGTAAAGATTTACAGTACAAGGTCCTCTTCTTCAAGAGGCCCGCACAAAGAGGGAAGCCAGTTCCTCCTAGTCATCCCTGACAGCCTTGTCCAAGCAGATCCAGATGCTGGACAGCTCCTCTCAGGCTGATAGAGAAGGAACTTCTAATCTTAATGTCTAGAGTCCTCAAACACCAGTCCAGGAAATTAAAGACTTCTATGGGATTTAAAAAGTCCCTTCAAATGTAGATCCGTCTCCGACAAAGTCCACGACGCTTTGGTTGCAGATAGGAAGGACCTTCTAGGCGCGCTTTCGACCAAGGTAGGTTAGTGAAGACCCCTGGGACGCATTTAAGGAACACATGAGCCGACGTCCTCTCCTTCTAGTACCACAAACCTGCCTTGCAACAAAAGCTTGGACGGAGGCAGGGTAAAAAGAAGTCTTGCCTTGGGTCTTTCTTTCCTCAATCCAGGTGTTAACCTTCTTGATGGCCTTCTTCGCCAGCCAGAGAATCTGGTCATCTTAACAAATTCGCGCTCTCATGGTCTTAACAGTTAACTGCGAAGGAGGAGAGAGAGGAGATCCGAGGGTTTGAACTTGTCGCCAAACAAGTCCTTGAGAAGACCGGGTAAAACCTGGAAGTCCGTGAGAGGAAGTAGGAGGCTGCTCAAGGTCAGCAGGCTCGACTCACAAGAGACTTTCTCTCTTCAATGGGAGAAACCAGAGAGTCTCCAAGTCCTTGGGAGAACGAAGACCTGCGGTGCAACACGCAGAAGGGAGCTTTGATTCCCGGCAGTCTTTGATTGCTCTGAAGCGCCACGTTGAACAACCAAAGAGGCGCCCTGATGAGCGCCCTTTTTTTTTATACGGCCCTGCACGGCAGCAAGAGGAGCGCCCTGACGAGCAGCTACAGAAGCGCCCAGGATAGCTTGCGGAGCGTCAGGCTGCAGCCGATCACCACGATGGTGATCCATTAAAAACGGTCTTTGATTGCTCTGAAGAGTTATTTATTAACGAGCAACCAAAGAGACGCCCTGATGAGCGCCCTTTGGCGTCCATCAGCATCGTGCGGCAGAGGGGCGTCCTGACGAGCAGCTACAAAGCGCCCAGGATAGCTGCTGCGGAGCGTCACGCTGCAGCCGATGGGAAAGCGTGAAACGCTCAATTCAGTAAAATTATTTTCACTTGAGAAAGAGGACGTGGAAGCGCCCTCTTCTCTTTATTTCTTCGGGCGAGTCCTTCCGAGAGTTCCACCCTTGCACGGGAGGACGCCTCGGAGGACAATTCCAGCAAACCTTCAGGATATGTGATAAAATGATATGAGCACGGAAGATCCTTGGCAGCCTGAGAAACGAGTTATCAACAGGTCCTGCCGAAGGTTTTTACGCCAGATCTTGGTGGGGGTTTTGAAACCTCTTGAGGCTTTCGACTTGCCCACTCCCAAAGTCCTGGGAGTCCGACAGAGGTCCAGGCCTAGAGGCATTATATGGTCGATCTGACGCTCCACTGCACTAGGGGATCACAACACTTACTGCAGATTTTAAAGAGAAATCACTTTTGATTCCAGAGCACGGATGGTGTTTATAATTAGTAACGTTCCATTTTTAGTATAAGTACTTTCGACAATCAAGTACTTGACAAAAATTTATTAGGCGAAATATCATCTTCCGCTCCAAATTGTTGTCTTAAATTTGGATCTAATTGCTTTTCTCCCGAGAAGCTCGGGTTTACAGGAGAGGAATAAATATCTTACTCTCTATTAGCACTCCTGGAGGAATATATTCCAGATCCTATGATGCTTTAACTTCATGGATATAGGCAACAAACACCTTCCAGCTTGCATTCGGCAAGTCTCACACTCCTTTGCAGCGATCATTTTTAATATTCACCTCGTGCATACAGTGTGAGGATCTACTGAAGTCTTTGGCAGCCTCACCTTACACTCATTAACACAACATACTCTGAAGCTAGCAGAACTAGATCCAGACATCAATCAAAGAGCAATCAAAATCAAAACCAAAAAACAGTCCACAAAAACGTATGCCAATTCACAATCCAATCAGAATGCAGCCGTGATAAAACCAAAAGTCAAATCGAATACTTAAGTGAAAAATAACGAGTTTACGAAATCCAAAGTTCGGAGGTACTGAAAACAGATGTTGACAGTACGGGTGACAGAGAAAATCTGAATAGAAAACGGGAATGGTTCCTGATACCCACCTCCCAGTGGCGGGAATGGGTACTAACCTGGGCCATTTTATGCGTGCCGTGAGTTTTTGAACCCGGACTTCGGAGAATACAGCTATATATATTTGACAGGTAAGTTTCATGAACAAAATTTATTTTATTATTATAAAAATGTCATTTTTATTTACTGGTGGGGAGAATACAGCTTATATATATCTGATAAGGTTAAGTTTCTGAACAAAATGTATTTTATAGTTTTAGGTTTATATTTTAAAATTTATTGACAGGAGGTGGGATTGAATTACTATTATTTTGATCATGTATATTTTTGCATGCAACTGTAGTTGGAATGTTTTTGTTTCAACAAATGTGTTAGTGAACTTATGGTCTTAATTGTCCCATTTTATTTTATTAATGATGATCTTAATTATCTCACATTCATTTAACAGTATACATGTATTATTATATAAATAATAATAAACTATAATTAAAGGATTTTGACAAAGGAAAAATCTATTTCTGGAGGGGGGCCCGTGTCACCCGGTGAAATAGTCCATTCAGCACTTATTTCTAGGTAATTCCGTTGCTAGATACCAGAGAAAGCTAAATGAAATGCTGGAGTTATTACTCCCAGAGCGAGCTCCACTAGATGGAGTGTATGGAAAAGGGTGAACTACAAAAACACGGAACCTTATCCTATAGAGATTCCCAATGTCAAAAGTCCCCCGAGAGAGGTGCCGATAGCAAGCCCATGCACTACTCATGGACTGTATACAAGGCAACACTAGCCGCATTCCATGTTAGCACCCACCTCACTAGAATGAAGTTTATCAAGGGAGGGAGAGAATGAAAAACAGGGTGGGTCACCGGGGTGACGGCCCCTCTCCAGAAATAGATTTTCCTTTGTCAAAATCCTTTTTCTGGATCTGGGGGTCCCGTGTCACCCGGTGGTGAAATAGTAACAGAGAAATAAACATCATTCTTATGCTATTAAAGACTTAAATAGAAACGTTGAAAACTAGGAGAATTCTACCCTGAACATAAGTAAGGTCCTCTAAGTTCATGTAATGAAAATAATATAAGTGGTCACCGTCTAAGATCATGAGCTTAGAATACCACCTGAATAGGCTTGTATTAAGAAAATACTTCCTGCCTAATAGCAGACCCAATGACAGTACCCCCTTTTTTTTTAAAGGAGAGGACCTGACAAAATTGTGAGGTCCTGTCTAAAAAGCCTGCAAGGAGAAAACTGGACACAGAAACAGACCTTGTAAAAGGGGAGTACTTTCCAAGGTGACCACCGAAAATGAGGACCTTCAATTGTAGATAGAAAGTTAGGGTGAGGAATTCACAACACTACCCCTGATGGGAAACCAAACTGATTGGTTCCGCCAGACAGGGCAGACAGTACAGGAAAACTAACACTAGAAGCTAAGCTGATTAAAAATTTTTGGGACTTCCTTAACAAGGAAAGGTAAGAACAAGATGATTGTTGGTTACCGAAGCTAACTCCGATACATTACTCAAAGACCAGGAAACCGAATGTGGACGGAGTATTGTTCTTAGACAAACACAGACCTTAGGGATGAAAGTTAGGGCCTGTGAGTCTGGTTCCAACAAAACACTTTCCTCGAGGGGGCCAATGCGGCCGCATCAGTACTGTAGCTTCAAAACTATGTGAAGAGTGCTAGTTACTTAACTGCAGAACCATACTGGTGAGAGTAGGATCCCTTAACTGATTTCAGGAAAACAGTAATAACAGGACCAATATCAGTTTCCTCCTAAACTGTAAGATTCACAAAGACCACAAAGCCAGGACATCAGAAGTTTGAGGGGCTGACGCCAGGCTGAGTTTATACCAGACGGGACAGCTTGATAGTTTGTGGCTGAATTGGGTTGCAAACAGAACTACTTCCAGGCCCAGGAAAAGGTCACAAGACTACCTGAATGACGCTCCGCCTAAGGACTATTCCGACACCAGGGGAGGCCCTGGATAGGGAAAAAGCAGTGACCTTTTGGACCCCTACGAGAAGGGTGGTAGACAGAGGCACCTGTGTCTGTTGGTTATGGAGAAGAATGAACCATAACCTGAAATTGCAATTCGAGTCCAAAACCACTTGTTTACGCAGCGCACTATTGCTGTTTTGTTCAGAACCAGCCTAAAAGGAAACCTCTTGGGGGGAAGAAGTTTCCCAAGGACAGGAAGACTGTCACAGCCCTCCAAAGCGTTGATATGGAACTGCCGGAACGTGACCGACTAAGTACCATGTACTTCATTGGGCCAAAAATATCCACCCCACCCGCCCAGAGAGGTGACGGTGTGGAATACTGAGGCCGGAGGGGAAAGCTGGAGAGGAACTGACTTCGGTAAGCACTTGACAGTTGTGCAAGGCCGGAGGCCACTATTCAAGCAGGAGGAATCAGGAGACACGTCCCTGACTCCACCATACCCCGGTCATAAACTCCAGCTTTGACTTCAGAAGGAGAACCGTCACTGAAGCAAACTGAGAAAACCCAGGACCTTTTCTTGGGCACGGGAGAGGTATGCTTGAGATGATGAAATGATAGGATGCCCTTGCTATCTCTTTCCACTTCCACTGGATTCATAACCACTGAAGGCTACCCTCCTGAATCAGGTGGGATTCCTTCCTGGTTACTTAGAAGCCCAAAGACTCTAGAAACCGATTATAATGACCGGCGCCCTCAGGCAATTCCCGACGCTGGGTGCCCAAATGAGCCAGGCAACTAGATATGCAGCTAGCATAGCCTCCCTAATACCGGAGCTGTTGAACTACGGTATTGTTCAAACTGGCAAAGACTCTGGAGCCGCATTGAGGAGGGCATGAACCTGAAGGGGTACGCCTGCTCCCGAGTCTGAATCCCAAGAAGGGATAGGACCTTTCTGCAACCAAGATGTGAAAGGAAGCGTCGGAAAGGTCTATAGATGTGGTTACGGCTCCACGGCGCAGTAGGATCTGAACCCACAAGACTGTAAGCAACCGAGACTTGCCGCATGAATAAGGAAAACAAACGGGACACGCCCGGAAAAATTTTCCAGTGGAAGGGAACTTCCTTGGCAGACTGAAAAAGCCTGACAGGCCATTCACAAAGACCCCCCAGAACTCTGGCCGGAGGCTGATTGAACCTGATTGGGGAACAACAGTCCAGCTCCACCCGGCCCTGATAACTATACTCTGGGCCCAGGAACTGAAGTTCCAGTGGCCCGAAAATGGTACAGCCTCCCACCCATATGAGAAATACTACAGGGAGGAGGCTTGATTGCCTCCCGTGAAGCGAATGCCTTCCCAATTTCTCGGAGAGGAGTAGGATGCACCCCTGCTCCTATGATAACCCCGAGGGTCAGAGCCTCTGGCCAAATGTCTAGTGAAAATTCTTTCCTTAGGTTTTCGTATGAAGCAAAGAAAACTCCGGCGGGCACGTGGGGAGGCAGAGACACACGGGGCGTTACAAAGGGGGCTGATGTGTTGGCTGAACCCGCACACATCGAGGTGGAGGCTGGGAGTGAGAGCTGACGGCTGTCTAGGGGCAGAGACCTGAAGAGCCTGCACCACCGCCTGAGCAGGGGGGCTCTTGAACTACATGAACTTCTTGCCGGACTTGGGACAGGTCCCGGCAAGATCAGATTGTTTCTGCTCGTAGGGTAGACACCCATGAGAACGGAGGCTCTGGTAACAATAGTAGCCCCAGACCTGGGGGATTAATTCCCCAGGTGAAACAACGCCCACCTGGGGAAAAGATTAATTCTCCAGGTGAAACTGTTCATAAGATTTTTCATGACCCGAGCAAGTTCCGGAACGGGCAAGCCTGACTTACACCCTGTTTCAGCTTCCGAAAATTGACTCGGAAGCTTAGGAGCTGTACGCTGAATAAATTAGAAGCGTAGTCCAGGGGTTAGAAGATTCACTGTGAATGTATCTGTGATATCTGTCTCCCGGAAATGCCTCAGCGATACATTTTCAAAACAAGCCTGTTGATAAGAGGGGCTACATTCGAGCACAAGGGGCAGAAACAGGGCTCTCCCAAAGAGAGCACGGTAAGACCCACAGCTGGTGTGAACTTGGAATTCTCCGCCTGCCACTCCGTTAGAGTCCTCAGGGAGACGATGTGCCCAGCCCCTAGCTGAGGGCTCACTTATGGATCCTGCCAGACAGATGCCATGCTCGTTCTGACAGTCTGGTAAAACCCGGATAAGAGGATACCAGACCGGAAGGGAAGAAATGCCCTTCCACCAACCTCCGTGTGCCCACACCCCGACAGGAGGGTGCCTTCATGCTGGGAAGCATAAAGGGAAGGTTCCAAGATTCCCCAGACTGGAGGGAAAAGAGGTGGATATGTCCTGAACGATAGAATTCGGAACGGAGCAGGATTTAACAGGTGATCCATTGACAATGAGTCTTGAGATTAATCTCTTGGGATTTAAGCTCCTGGGAAAGGGAAGGCATGGACCATGACGTAGATAGTTAGTTTAATAGGTTGACAATGACCCTCATAACGAGCTCCTTATAAGGAGACCCGTAAAAGAGTTTTCAACAAAGGAAGGAGGGGGTAACTGCCTTGCTTTGCTTGGGCCGTGTCCCTTTCCAGAAGACGAGGCCAAACTCGTAGATGGCACCGGATTAGAGATCCGAGACGTCCTTGAGGGGGCCCCGGAGCGGGTCTTCTTGGTTTAAAAAAGGGTCTTTTTTTTTTTTTTTTTTTTTTTTTTTTACTGACTTCACCTTAGGGACGGTAGACCAGGAACCGTCGAAAAGGGATGAGAAGGTAACGAATCCCCTAAAGGAAAAGTTTGCCTCACCTAATTCCGAGCTAAGCGGAAAAAGGTTTGTCTCAATTATTCTCACACCTACTTATCGCTCCGGGACGATGTTCACAGGTCCGAACGAGACAGAAGGCATAACGTCTTTCAGAAAACTCTCCGTAAACAATTAACTTATTTTAAGAGTTACGAGACTCTTGGCCGGCCTCCAGGAAGGGGAAAAATTAGGACCCCAGACACCGGAGGAACAACTATCAATAAGTTATATAAGGCGGAGTTTGGCGAAGGGAAAAACCGATAGGTGTATATGAAACCTACCAATTTACAGAGAATCTCGCCTGAAACGGAGTTTGCGGAGGAAATCGATAAGCGTATCATGAAACCTACCGATCCACCGAGAATCTCGCCCGGAGAGAGCCCAAACACCGAAAGATTAACTATTAATAAGCCACAAGAGCTTGGAGAACCGTAGGTTTATATGAAACCTACCAATTAACGAGAATCCCGCCCGAGCGGAGTTGAAAAGAGCGACTATTAATAAGCCACATGAGGCGGAGCTTGACGGAGGTAAACTGACAGGTATATATGAAACCCACGGATTCATCAGGTAGCCTGCTCGGGAGAGCATAGCGTACAGATGCAACCTGCTGGGTGCCAAACGACTAATAATAAGCCAAAGGAGGTGGCGTTATGCGATAAAACCGACTGGTGTAAATAAAACCACGGATTCATCAGTAGCCTGCTCGGAGAGAGTATAGCGCATTTTACAACCTTCCGAGTCAAGAATAAGTCACATGAGGCGGAGTTTGGCGGAGGTAAAACCGACAGGTATATATAAAACCAACGGGTTCATCAAGAAGCCTGCTCGAGGAGAGCATAGCGTGCTTCATAACCTTCCATGCCAAACTATAAATCCAAAACAGACTGCGCACCGGAATGGGAGCTATAGACTCCGTGACCGCTGGTTTGTTGCAGGATAGCGGAGCATTCCTGCACTTGACAAAACCAGCCAAAAGCGTATAAGAAAAGGGGCATGCTGGAACGGATGCGGAGCAGAGTACCGTAGCAGCCATAGCCTAGTCAGACCAGGAAAACCCCGGAGAAAACCGGAGAGAAAACCGGGCTAACAGGACAAAACTCATAGACATAAAAACAGAGTCAACGGAACATTCCGGAAGCGATCATGTTTGAACAAAATGTGGGAAGGTTATGAACTGTTAGGAAGTGGCGCACTCCGAGCCAGAGAGAGAAAACCCCGGAGGAGGATATCCTGAACGAAGTGATAGCGGTGGGGAATAAACACCGACCGCTTGTAAACACTAAAACCGCCGAGCAGTAAGCAAGGAGAGCGCCTAACAAGATAAGGAAACACCGAACAGGTAGTAGCAAAAAGGAGGGTCGCGCGAAAGTAAATAAAGCAGAAGACAGTTAGGTGGAGAACGCTAACTGGCCTCGTATGAGATCCCAACAGTGAGGTGCGAACATGTAGGGAGCACCACGAAGGAAATAGTCGGCGTAAAAAGGAAGGGGGAAGGATAGGCCAGGAGGTTGGTAACCCAAAGCAGCGACCAGGGGTGGGACAGCACTCCCGGGCGCCCAGAGATTCTCATAGATCCCCAGCTATGTAAGCTGTGTTGCACGACAAGAGCGAGAGAAAAAGAGAGGAAGGGCAAAAACCTCTACGGCCAGGAGAGCAATGAAAGATAAAGGAGTGTGAACAGGAGTGGGGAGAGCACTCCTGGTCACCCCAGGTCCAGGTGGAGTGCCAACTCAGACACACCGAAGGACAATCAATCAATGCAGAGGGAGGGATTTAGGCTACAACATAAAATAAGGATAATTGCTCTCAAGCCTTGGAAAGTTAACAAACTTTGAAAACAAACCAAGGGGAGAGAGAGAGCAAAGGATAAAGGGAGAGAAGGGGACTCTCGAAACCACAAAATAACATATATATAGTCGGTAAAAGAAGTGTGAACAGGAGTGGGAGAGCACTCCCGGTCACCATTGGTAAGCAACCCAAAGAAGGATTGAACTAGGATAGGCTACGCAGGTAAACCCTCGCTATCCCAGCTTAACTTATTAGGAACATTAGCCTAAGTGAAAATATGAAACAGGGAGAGGGTGGACGTAGGCAAATATCCAAGTCAAAACCAAACAAAGGGAAGCACCAGACATAAAACACACATGTACAGAACGAGATCACTGACATGAAACTCATACGTACAGATCGAGATCGTCCCCCTCTCTAACGAATTTTTCCCGAAGGGAAAAAGTGTTACAGCCAACCCCTAGGCTAACCTAACTGAGGCGATGTAAAGGAAGGAAGCCTAGGAGAGGGGGCAAAAATTCAGCTAACCAATAACTCAAAAGAAAATCATAATAAAACAAAAATTGTCTATAAGGTACATGTAGGAGGATAGGCAGGCCCAACACAACATGAGCGTGAAGGGACATGACCGACCTCCAGTTAAATGAAAGTATCCCAAAATTAACAAAATTCAAAAGCATCCAAGCACAAGGTCTAAAATTAAATGTAACAATGAAAATCATGTTCCCATACACTTAGAGAAGTGAGTCTAAAACAAGGCAAAATAAAGCCAAAATAAGAAGCGAATAGGCCGAGGGGGAACCACGTAGCCTAAACAGCAAGACAGCACTTGACCAGGAAGGAACACAAAATTCACAAAATCATAAAACAAAGTAAAAAACCGTAACAGTACCAATGAAAATAAGATCCCCAAAGGCTAAGAGAAGTGAGTGACAAAATAAAGCATAATGAGGCCATGATAATAGCGAATGGGCTCGAGGGGGAAGCTTCGTAGCCTAAACGCTCAACAACATTTTCGTAATGAAGCCACGATAAAAAGCGAATGGGCCGAGGGGGTAGCTCGTAGCCTAAACGCTAAACATCACTCCCGTAATGAAGCCATGATAAAGCGAATGGGCCGAGTGGGTAAGCTTGTAGCCTAAACGCTAAACATCACTTCCATAATAAAAATCACTCGTAATGAAGCCATGATAAACTTCTTTAATGGGCCCGGGGGTAGCTAAGTAGCCAAACGCTAAACAGCACTTCTCGTAGTAAATGGGTACAGAACAAACAAAAATTAATCAAACCCACTAAAGTTAGGGATCATTAATGGTAAAACATCCCAAATAAAAAGGAATACAAATAAAAAACACAAAACAAACATGCCGACCCAAAACCAAGAGAGGTCAAGAGACGAACGTGAGAGGAGATCGAGATCGGCGTTATAAATCCCTTTAATTATTAAACTAAAGGAAAATAAGAAGCCTCAATCGCCTAAAAAACAACAAAACACTGGTACTCAAGTAATGAAGAAGAACCTTGCGAGGATGCCATAAAAAATCCAAAATAGAGCACAAAAAGGATCACAACGAAATTACGTGTGAACGAAAAAACGTGCTAAAATGGAATGCGGCTAGTGTTGCCTTGTATACAGTCATGAGTAGTGCATGGGCTTGTATCGGCACCTCTCTCGTTGGGACTTTTGACATTGGGAATCTCTATAGGATAAGGTTCCGTGTTTTTGTAGTTCACCCTTTTCCATACACGACTCCATCTAGTGGAGCTCGCTCTGGGGGGGTAACTCCAGCATTTCATTTAGCTTTCTCTGGTATCTAGCAACGGAATTACCTAGAAATAAGTGCTGAATGGACTATTTCACCGGGTGACACGGGACCCGATCCAGAAAATAAATAACTAAAATGAAAAAACATGAAAAAAGGGAAAAAAATGTTTTTGCTGCAATACTGGTGTTTGATTATGCTCCTGACCCCACAGTTCCGAAATCTGAAAAATTCCAAAAACCGAAGCACATCTGGCCCCGAGGATTTCAGGTAAAGGATTGTGTACCTGTAATCTAAATTTCATTATCTTACTTTTCATTTTAGAGGCTCAACTTCTTTTTACTTAACAATTATGCATTCATATCTCGGCCTAGGCATCTACATATGTTATCATGTTTTATTCTTCATTTTTCATCTTTTACCATGAGCTTTAATTCACATTTTTCTACATTGGTTTACTATTCATACTCTTTATAAAAATAATGAAATATGGTCTATTTATAGGTATTTATAGGTATATATATAGATATCGCCGGTTAAACCAGACTATCAGCTAAGACAGGCACCCTGGCCCCCCTATCAGTCCGTCTTAACGAGGGTTGACTGTATGGTGTTGATCACTGACAGTGATTTCCCATACATCTTTGTGAGATAAGCCACACACATACCATCTTTATGTCAAGCGATGATCTCTTATTTCAGATCTATCATCATCCTCAAAACTGTGAACTATATTATTTGCAACAAAGGGATATTTGTACACTGAGGTCCTACTTTTTTCTTAAGGCTTAATTCTCAAATCAACAAAGCATTTTAGATATAGTTTGACATAACATGTTTTCATGTCCATTTAGCAGTAGAGATTGTACCAGTGTACAGTATTCAACTTTCATATGCAATTCAGTCTATTTGATTTCCAAATCTTCTACAGTACGCACATTGTTCTACCTGCATTTTGAATCTTATTCACACTCAAGAGAATCTGTACTAGATTATAATTATTCCTTAAAAATGTATTTGGAAAATAACCTTACTGATCCTTCCTCCATCTAATTGATTTCTTCCCTCCATACATACCATGCCCTCATTACTCATTTTTCTTATTTATCTTATCTCTCATTATATTAAGCAAGCTTGGTAAATTCTGTGGTGATTTCTTGATTAAAACAGCACCACCTGTACATTCTGTCAAGTAACTTTCATTACCCCAATATAAACCTTCACTTCCATATCCAGCCACTTTATTTTTCATCATAAAATTTATGAGAAGGCAAACCGTACAGTACAGGTGACAATACATTCTCCTGTAGCACCCCATTACAAGTCGACCATTACTAATCCAGCAGTCATTAATCCAGTTCCATTATTAATCCAGGACTAATTTCTGCTAGCACAATTCCAAATTTTCAAGGTCACCACACCAACCTGACGCTACTGTCTGTTAGCACTGCTTGTGCGCATACATACATTCACAATACACGATTGTAAAAAAATGAGCAAATGCAGTAAAAATATAAATGCGAATAGCATTAAATATAATTGAGAAAATCATAAGCATAACAACATGAAACATAAGCTGCAGGAAGTTCTCCAATGCCAGCCAATGAGTTTGTGTGTATGTACCCTACTTACAGGATTGCATTTATCTTTTGAGTTGTAAAAATCGATAGAGAGGAAATACAGTAAAAATATAAATGAAAATAGAGCAAAATATAAATAAAGAAAAATCATAAATGTAACAACAAAACCAAAACAAGCTGCAAGTTCGGGACCCAGAGAATGAGTTTGGGCTTTTTGTACGTAACCTACACACAATTACATTTATCTTTTGTGTTGTACAAATAAAAAATGAGAAAATAGAGTCAAAACATAAATGAAAACAGCATAAAATAAAATTACCGTGCTCTTATCTGTTATTTATGACCTCAAAAAAATGTTTTGCCCAGCATTCTTTTACTTTAATGCCCACAATCAGCACACACATTAACCTTGCAACAGATAACTGAGCCTTCGTAGGACTGCAACTGTTCTCCCCTAACTAACTACTATTTTTACCTAATTATTTGGCCACTGACTGGACAGAGCCTTCATCTTTATATTTTCCCTGATAACTTCCTGTAGATAGTCCACCTGTGTAGTGAAGTCTTCATCTGCATCCAACCCATGTCCTCCTCACACAAGTATCCTCTATAGGTGTGCCAGACATGAGGGATCACACTGCAGCAATTTGTCACTTGAGATGTATTCCAGTCAGAGGAGCTCAATGTCAGTCTGGAATTCCTGATATGTCTTCATCTGCATCCAACCTATATTCTCTTCATGCAAGGGCCCTCTAGGTAACCGCCAGACTTGGGGATTACACTTCAGCATTGTGTACTTGTGATGTATTCCAGTTAAGAGGAGATCAATACCAGTCTGGAATTCCAGATAAGCCCTGGTTCTAGCCACCAGACTAGACTGGCAGGTACAGGCTTGCCTAGTTTTCCCCTAACTGGCAATTGGATTCTGTGGGTGGATCAGACATTCAAATTTGACTAACGACAGAATTAGGTTTTACATGACAGGAGATTATGTTGTCTGGATCCCATGAGCTACATATATGAATGGCTTGTTTCTTAGTATATTAAGGACACTATGGGTCACATACACAACAAAGTGACATTTTGCCCACTGCTTCACTGAATGGAGAATGAGTATCCTCCACTTGGGTAGATTCATAATAGGTACCAGGCCACCACCACTCATATCCACTACATCAATAATTTCTTGGATTTTCTGTATGAT